>NW_008681421.1:4037-20758 GCF_000695815.1 Acanthisitta chloris | reverse complement strand
CTGAACCTTGTAACACAGAAGAAGGCAGAAAGATCTGATAATCTAGTCCCACTGGCAACACTGGATAGATGAGTTATTTCTTAAAGAACAGCCAGAACAGGAAACAGCTGAAACCATGAATTTCAGGCTGCCACCCCACCCCAGCAGGAACTTCCAAACCGCCTGTCACGAGGCATCAGCATTGTGTTCACTTTCTTTTCTATGTGAGTTTCTCACCTTGCCTCTCTTCACCCTATTTTCACTTCATGTGAGCTCCCGCTCCAGCTGTGGAGCAGAAGTTCATGGTATTAGCCTGACCATGTGTTATGGATACCACATTGCACTGTGGTCATTCAGTATTCTGTAACGAGTTCCATCAGATTTGCTGCCCTACAGCCATGTCTCCTCTGCTCTGGAGGGTTCCCATCCTCAGTGGGTGAGGCTTTTAAGAACAACCATGAGCAAGAAGAAATTCCCTATTGAGAAAAACACTGGTAGACAATTACATTTGCTTCAAATTCCACAGAATCTCTGAGGTACTAATTTGGGTGGCTCCTCTAGGCTCTAAACCAGCACTCCAGTCCTAGAAAGTAAACTGTCAATTAAGTCCTACAACAACAAGTTTTAAAACTCTCAATACTTTTCTGTTTTAATACTAATAATCATTACAGTTTTTAACCAAATGTCCTGCACCACCTGGCTGTTACTGGCAGTGTTCAAAGCCAGGCTGGATGAAGCCTTGAGCAACCTGTTCTGGTGGGAGGTGTCCCTGCCCAGGGCAGGGGGTCAGGACTAGATGATCTCTAAGGTCCATTCCAGCTCCTTAACATTCTATGATCTTGGTTCCATTGAAATAAGTTGGGGAGAGGTCACAATCAAAACTAGTTTTGAATAAAGCTTGAACATCACAAGTAGAATGGAACATAGAAAAGTCCAGGAATGCAACATTTTTCACCCTGCTGCTACGCTGTACAAGCAGAAATCCCAGAGCAGGGAGAGCCCTTGGAACCAGAGTGCAGTCAGCAGTGCAGTCGAGCAGAAAAACACTTGCTCCCTCACAAGTAGATTGGAGACTGAACCACCACCATCAAACTTTGTCCCTCATGTAGCTGAAACCAAGATAAACAAGCAACATTCCTTGCAAGTTTTAGAATAAAAACTCCTTCACTTAGCTCCAGATCAGGTACCATGGGCAGAGCAATGTCCATCACTAGGCGTTATCATTTCAGACTAAGCACTTTGCTAATCCACATGGAGTTCCACAAGCCTAATCAGTGATTATACACTGTATACCCACACTTCACCAGCCTGGCTCTTATACTTGGTGCTTCTGCTGCTGCCCAAAGCAGGGCAAGGAAGGTTACAGCAGATTCCTTACTAGGAGAACTTCTGGGCAGGCAGAAACACCTCCAAAGGGAGCTAACATTTTCAGAACGTTAGAGCCAGAAACTATTTTTTTTTTTAATTTTTCTTCTAGAGCCAAGAACAGAAAACACCAATCACCTCCGCCTCCTCCACCATCTCCTGGAATGGAAACAAAACTGAAAACCTGCTGACACAGAATCCCAGAGCACTGTGGAAGGGATAAAACAGCCATTTCTGGAGCAGCTCACTTGGGGTATGCAATCATCTGGAAAGAACTATTTAACCCTAGTCTCAAAAGTGACCTTTTCAGGTCAAAGGGCCACAGCTCTGCCTCCCTGCTAAGTTGCACAGAGATCTTTCTGTAGATGTAGATTTTCCATCCACCCCCATCCCTCGGAAAGCAGCTGGTTCCGATTTTTATTCCTTAGCTTGGATTTAAAAGAACAAAGAAAACCCTTTTTGAATTGCATAAACATACAAAAAGTAATTTGACTTGGCACTGGAGTCTTTAAGCCCAGCATGCAAAGTAACAGCCAAGGTCTCCCTGTCCTCAGTGTGTTTAGAAAAACTGAACTCCATGCACCCATGTGAGTAACCAAACCAGATGTGCAGCAATGAACTAGCTGGTTTGTTCTGGAAGTGCTGCCTTGGTCACTTGGCTTTGTGTTACCACCTAGACCAGGATATTAAATTGCAAGGTTCAAGGCCCATAAACCAGTGTTGACTATTACAAGCTAATATTTTTTGATATAATAATGACATAAAAGTTATAATCTGACTACTTATGACCTGTCCAAACACTTGTTTTAGGTGAAACTATGGATATTCCTCAACAATATCCAATTCTAGTTCCTGACTGAAGAAAACTTTGAACATCCATATCTCTCCTGCGAGCTAGTTTGTTGCAGTACTTTCCAAAAACTTGCTTATAGGGCAAAAGAACAGCAAATACTGGTGGCAAAACTGAGGCACTTAACCTTGACTAGACTAATATTTTCAGTAACCATAACTCCTGCTGATTGTTCTGAGAATAAAGAAGGTCTAAGATTACTGAGCAGGTCAGGAGGGATTAGCTCCACAAGGGAGGTACCTCCCTGGCAGATCCAGGGCTGCAGCTTTGCTCTTCATCAGCAGTGATGGGTTGACATCCACTGCTCAATTCATATATTACTCCACTAGACTGTGGCTTAAAATAAAAAACCCTACATTTTGATTACCTTATAAAACTTGCATTCATGTGTAGGAGCTTGAAAAGCATTCAGCTGTCCCCAGGAGATGCAGACTTGAACTCTTCTTGTTTTGTAGTGAGGTGTTGAAGTAAATGTCTTAGTTTTTGAAAGGGCTTTCTGTACCTCAAAGTGCAAGAAACCTTCAAGGGAGTCTAATTTGTGTTAGTAAAATCCAGTTGAAAACTATGTACCACTGGAGTTCAGCATTTGGAATTCAAGTTGAGTTAGAATTGCATTTCTTTCTGGAAGAACAAGTTAGCACAACTGGAAAAAAAGAAGTGCTATCATTGGGTGAAAGCCAAGGCCAGGCACTGTCCAGTTCTAACTCTGTGCCTGCTGAAGTGAGTGTCCTTGTATAAGAAACAACATCTTCCCTTTGTTTAACAGTGCAGTTGACAAAAACACCCTCGAAGCTGGATTTTGAAATTAAACAGTGCCAGAACACGTAGACAATTAATAGTCCTCCACCTTAGCTAGTGGGAGCAAGGACTGAGACCAGATAAACTTGTTTTCCTTGTGATCACCAGCTGTATAAGAAGGCTGGCAGCTCCCTGGCATTAGTCAGTGAAAAGGTTTGTTCTCTATTTGGTTCTTCTACAGCATAAAGCCTGGAGAGGTTGAGCCAGAATGTCTTCTGAAGGCTTTCTGAAGGAAATTCAAACCATTGGTAAGAAGCTTCTCCTTAAGCTCCAGAAACTGCCCAAGGCTGAGCCAGTGGAGATTGTGTGCTTTTGTGTGGTCCTTCTGTTTATTGGTGAGTTTATCGGTCGAGATCAAGAGCTGTCAGAACTTCTCTTCTCTTCTATGGGGGCAGATTGCTCCACACTCTTTGTTGGTGGGTTGGTGGTGTGGGCAGTTGTTTTCCAGGCTGTGCTTTGAGGCCCAGGTTGATTTCCAGATAATTCTTTTAATACTCAGCATGTATCTCTACATGGATGCAGAGCATGACAGACAACAGTACAGCTTTGCCCAAAGCTCTCAAATTCAAGCTTTAAGCAGCAGTGTTTTAACCAACCCAGAGCTGCTGTAATGTTTTCATGCATAGGAGGTAGTTTATGACAAGTGGTAGTAGGGCATCTCCCTTCCACAGGAGACACTGAAGTGAGACTATGAGTGTCATCCCTGTGCTTGGCCCAGTGGAAGCCAATAAAGCTTCAGATGAGCCTATTTATTCTCCTCTAGTAATGGCAAGATCCCTCCTGCTGCTCTGTGTGGGGATGGCATGGAAGGAATAACAAAGAACTGCTTGATCGAGGGGGATGAAGTTTGTTTATACAATAGAAAAACAAGCAGGAAGGAAGACAGTCCCTCCTCCTCCTCCTCAAAGGCAAGGTTTGCTCCCAGCCAAAAGGAAGGGTGTGTATCCAGCTGGACACTCCTCCCCGGGCTGGAATTCAGAAAGTCACACCTGCTGCTTTATTTTGTTCATAGCTACAGCTGGTTGCCCACAGGTCTGGTTACCTGGCAGCCCAGGCCCACACTTTAAAGGAACATATGCACACACACATGCATGTTCACACACTCACATGTATTGCAGGATTAAACATGTAATCCTTTTCTATTCCAGATACACTAACATACCCTTCCCAACACCAACCGTCACGGCTAGAGTAGAATTAAGTTAGCCCACTGCTTTGTGAAACAAAACTGTGTTTGAAGTATCTCTTTTTTTCAAGAAGAGTAAAAGCCAACCCAGTCACAAGGATCTGTCCTTAAAGGGTACACTGCACACACTTGTCAGAAATACAACTGCCAGTTTGACTAACCAAACCCTCTCGAGTTGCTTCTGACAGGACTATGGGGAAAGTTGGATCTTCATCCTTTCCAGGCACACAGATCTGCTTAGGTACTGCATGTCACCTCCAAAACAACAGCCCATTAGGCAGGCAAGTAAAGATGAACCACCACGTGGTTTGGTATATAGCTCTTAAGACCTTAAAGTATCTGGTGATGATTGTCCAGATTAAATGGATAACTAAGGGAGCAGGAACATGGGAGGGGCAGATATAGGGCAAAAAAGTTCACAAGAAACCAGGGTTTGTTCATTTTGCTGCTCACCAACTTGGAGGAGCCATAAGGTTACTCTGCAGGGATTGTTATGTCATGAATCAAAATCCTTTGCTTCTCTTTGCAGCTACTGTTCTGGTACTCATGATCATTGCCTGCAGTTGCTGCTGCTGCAGCTGCTGTGGCTGTGATGGACGTCCTAACCACAGACGTAGGAAGGCCCAAGTGCTCCCAAGGACTTCATGAAGTGCAATGAGGTAACACAACCTATCATCGAGGACATGCATGGACATCATGATTCAGTCCTATGGGAATGACTTTCCACACTAGCTCACTGAACATGGCAATAACAATATTAATGAATATGACTCAGAGGACCAGAAATCACGGCGTAGAATCCCTTCTCTCTGTGACAGCCACTACTGTGACCAGAAAGATAAAGCTCCTTTACTGTCTCCTTCTTCTGGGATGGGGTGGGGTGGTGGGGCATGGACACAAGCTGCTGAGAGAGACAGACTTTCCCAAGGACAGCCCTGCAGCTGGGCCAGCCAAGGATCCCCTCTGTGCACAGAGAGCCACAGACCAAAGCAGAGGACGTGTACACTGCACATTCCAGGCAGTGCCTGCTCTCCTCATGAGTGGCTAATCCAGAAGGTTGGTGCTGGGTGTTAGCAAAACCCACTGAAATCATGGAGAGGTTCACATGCTCAGAACACTGTGGATCAAGCCCAAACCTGTTCTCTCCAAAGCCAGCTGCAACAGACATGTTTAGCTGAGATATCTGCTGAGAACAACAACTCATAGACCTTTTGATCCAGACGTGCCAGCTGAGGCTCTGAGTACAGCTGGTAACAAATGCTCCAGGCTTCATTTCATCAGTGTTACCAGGATGTGAAATTGCCAAAGAAAAAAAAACAGATCATGTGGAATACTCTTTGTAAACAGAAAGCTGAAGGAAAAGGGAAAAACTCACCAACACTACAGCTTATTTGCTCACTCTGCTGCTAGACATGCTCCCTCCTCGCCCCCGTGTGGTTCTACTCTTCTGCTTATTGCAGGTGAATGGTTCTTGCAGGGCACGGGAGCTACAGGAGATAAACAAATCCCTATCCTCACTGGAGGGACTTGTGTGCCTGACTCCCTGCACTGTGTGCAGTTTATTTTAGTGGACATAAACATTATGCCTGGGGTATGTTTATGAGCATGCACAAAGGCATTTCAGAGGAGTGACATATGCTGTGGTAACCGTCACTTCAGGGTATGCTGCAGCAGCTTACAGTGGGCACAGTGACAAAGCAGAGCCAAGAATGGGCTGTATGACTGGAGTTAACAAGTGCAAATAAATCCCTTTTCCATGCTGCAGCCACTGTGTGTGTTTGGTTTACACTCGGGTGAACTTCCGAAAGGGATCTGTGTACGTACAAGGCTATGGTGCAGGACATGACTTTTCTAACTGGGACAGCCCCATGAAAAGCCAAATACTGCACCTACCAAAGCCACTGGGCTTGCAGCCCCAAATGTGAGACCAGCCACCTTTGTGAGAAGGTATAAAACTGACATGCATATAGGTAAGTCATCTTCTGCCCCGATTCCCAATTGCTAAGTGCAGAGAAGTCAAAGGGATTACACATGTATATGCCAAAGCCAACATCTAGCTAGAGAGAACAGAATCACCAAGTTTATAACTGTGAGCTTTTATATATTCTTTACACTTCAGAAGGGAGCAAACAGGAGAAAGCTTTGTACAGAAACTTCTTTCTCTGATGCCTACACCCAGATCAGTAAAAAAGCACATTAGCTTCTTATGTATTTAATACATTTTAATTTTTGCAAACAAATCAGACCTGGGTGTTTGCATTTTTGTACTGCTGTACACTGAAATATATCTGCAGTCAGCAATACAGAGAATAGTCTAAGAATAAGAAGAAAAATAAAATTCCTCCAACTATGATTGTTACCTTTAAATTAATAAAAATTAAAACCTTTCCAGCAGAAGATGAGGATGTTCCTTAGAAAGTAGATATCTGAGCCCCAACTCGACAACTGCCAACAGCAGACTGCACTAGTATGAGCTGCTGCATGCCCGGTTACACTGAGACTAGCAAAGCTCTGGCCTTTATTAGGCTGTCCCAAAACTTTCACTGCCAACCAACACGTTAGGGTAGAATCAGCTCGAGCATTCAGAGGTGCATCACACCAACCTCTCTGTCAGATACGTCACTGCATCACACTAACTGTCAGATATGTCCCTGCACATTTCACTCACAAACAAGTGGCAATCAAGGTGACATGGGAAGTCTGAGAACCTCTTTGGCAGGAGACAGACTCAACAGATGTTTCTGTATCTAAATTAAGTCACGAGACCTGCGAATGAACAGAGCTCACTTTCTAGCTTGTGCTAGACAGTGCCAGCTACAGACATTAACAGAATCCCATTGAGAACTGTTTCAGCAGCATGGAGCCAGGCTGTGCTAAGTCAGGAGGAAGCTCAGCAGGCTGGACACATCCCAACAACTGACAGGTTGCTGTCACTGGGAACAAGCTGCCAGGCCTTATCTCAACAGGAAAAGCTACAAATACGTGTTTCCTGGTGACGGTACAAGTTCAACCAGTGACAGATACCAGGCAGGGGGACAAGAGAAATGGCTCCTGTCTTATCTCTGCCACTCTCATTTCCTGAATTAGAAACAGAATAAACACAGCACTGTTAAAGAAAGAGAAGGAAAGAAAATGAAGCAGTTCTCTAAAGGATTCAGGTGCCTTTCTGGAGCAGAGGAACAGCCACCATGTAGAGGACAGGTCCCTGGACCAATTTCTACATACTTGTCTGGACCTCACAAGCCTAATGTTCTGCTTTGTACTATTTTCTACCATTGCACTTGGCTGGAATTTAGGTATGCCAGTTACCTGCCTGAGCTGGGTGGGGTCTGCTGCTTTAACAGATCAGGATTGCCTGAAAGATGCCCAGCAAGTTCCCAGCTTACTGCAGCTTTTCAGCTTCTGTTGACTACAAACATGCTGGTCCCTGCTCACCACTCACAGAAGCTTTTGTGTTTATGGCTTCAATTAGTAATCATATATAGGGACCTATGGGGAGCATTAGTGGAATGGATCCTCTGTTTCAAACTGCAGGGGGAGAGTCAGAAAAGCATAGACTCAAGCTAGTTGCTTTAAACACAACTTCTGTATGTGTTGTGAAAGCCTGAGTGAACCTAGAAGGAACTGCAAGGGAATACCATTACTTCAGTCCTGATGCTAAAAGTGTTGAAATAGATTCCTTCCCTGAGGAACCTCAAAAAGCCAGCAAGGCCAGGCTCCCCAGCAGAAGTGGTTGAAGATCTACTAACAGCTTAATGGAATAGCTTCTGTTTTGTAACATTATCCCTCTGGTTTCGAAGTGGTTTGCTTGGCTTGTGAAAAATAAGTTTCCTTTTACACGCAGGCAGTTTCACACACCACACTCCTCCTTCTCCCCTCCCACCTCTCTCCAGCACCATCCCTCTGGTCTCATTCAGTCTGGAAAGCAATAGAAAGTCAGTTTTATTGCAGCTAACAGCAGTGCAATGCTCTGCCATGTGTTCACCTAAATGGTCATGATGAATTTTGGACTCCTGTTCACAGTCTCACTTTAGGTATGGCAATTTCCTAATGGAGTTTACAATACAGATCCAGTCAGGATCCAGGAAACACAGCCCAATTCTCTTCAGCACACACTCTTCACCTGCAGCCTTCCCCAGACAGAGGACATAGTGGGCTTTTACAAGCACTGCAAGGGGTGTAGAATACATTCATGGAGAGGAAGAAATGTCTGAGCAACAGCTGAATTAGGACTTTGATTAGATTAGCCACACCTTTGCAGGAAAATCAGCTCTTAATCATTAACTGCAGCACAAATAGATCACTTCCATGGTAGCTCTGCAAGTCTCCAGGTACAGTAAGGGGTCCCTCACTGCCGGCCAAGATCTCTTGGAGGGGGTGCAGAGGAGGCAGCAGGAGAAACACCTTCTACAAACACAACAGCTTCAGGTATTTATAACATCTCCTACAGCTCTCCTATTTCAGGAGATTAACTGTGGTTAGCAGAAGAGACAGGAACTTTCTAGGGTTTCTGCCTTTGGGTCTATGGAACTAGTGTCTAGGCTGCCTGCTCTTTGGAGGCAAAGGAAGCTATTCAGAACAGCTCTCATGTCCTGTGTGGCTGTGTGTTAGAGTCTGAGCATGGTGATCCACATCATGCCAGAAAACAAGGCATGGAATGACTATATCTGGCTGCTGAGAAAGAAACAAAAACTTCAACAAGTATGAGCTTGTGCTTCTAATCAAATCTGACCTGCCGAGGATGCTTTAGATCCTTCTCCTCACAGTATTCAGGATACACAGGGGGCAGCAAGTCAAACAAATTTTCAAAAATAATTAACATCTCATTCTGTAGTATATCTGCACAATCTTATTTGCAAGAAAGTGTGGGAAATATTCCATCCTCTCCCTTGAGCAGCAAGGAAGCTTTAGTAAAACCACAAGATGCTCACAAAGACATGCTGGATGTTTGTCAGAAACAAATGCCAAAGTCATTAGGCAAAGTGTCTGTGAAAGAACAAGTGTGTAGAACTCACTGAGATCCAAGGTGAAATTATTGCTGGACCTAAGTACTTCATGAGAGGAAAACTTAGGCTTCTATTGCAGAGTAACAAAAGGCACTACTAAAGCAAACTCCATTAGCAGGACACCCTTTTAGATGTAATTAATCTAAGCCCTATGGAAGCAACAAGTTGTACAAGAAGATCCTTCCTTATTGTTCATGGGATTTTTTGTTAGTTTTTAAGTGTTCATTTAATCTCCAGTGTATCCTCAGAGTTTAACTCCCCAACTCCTTTTAGAGATCTTTCCAATGGTGTCAAGGTAGTTTTCCCACTGAATACTTGTCATTTCTGTCCAGCTGACAGAGGCAAAGGGTTCCTACTGAACATGCTGGAGAGACATGACAGTATATTAAATATTGATGAACTATGATTAAAATAAATCTCAACTGCCAAAATCTTGTAAAGCCAGAAGCTTTTCCCCTTTACATCTCTCTAGATCTGATTGTAAACTGGTCTCAGCTATATTTCTTCTGGTTTGTGCTCCCATGTCAGTGAAGGGTGACTCTCCTTTTGGAAGGGGAATCCCTGCAGGCAGACACAGTGTGCACACCTGTACTGGTTCTGGGACTGTGACTCAGAGCTTAGAGAGGATACACCAACACCTGATACTGTTCTTGTCTACCCCTAGCAGGGAGGAAGACAGCATGGCACCAGCACAAGAGGCATCCTCTGTCCTGGAACACCTAAAGGGACTGATTACAGCAAGTGACTGGGCTCTTGGAGGGTTGGTGGTGATTGGCATCTTCTGTCTTGTTTTCCTTGCTCTCATTTTATTTGCTGCCATCTTTGGGTGCTGCTCATCTCCAAGGCACAGACGGACTAGAGCATAGTGGAGATGTGGGACTTGGAGCCCTACAGCTAGGCAAGGATCAGCCCAGCTGCAACCTGACTGTATGGTTCACAGAATCCTCCCTCATCTTCTCTCCCTAGATGGTTATTTCTCCCCATGCAACTTTCCTGCATCAAGAGCAATATCCCAATGCCAGCAAGTTGTTCTGCAGGTCCACAGCAAATTCAATACATCAGGGTGTCTGTACTCAGGAACTGTGTGATTAGCCAAATACCAAAGTCAACTCATCTCTGCCTGATTTTCATCTTTCAATCAAAACCACCAGTAAGAGGTGGCAAATGGTCAGCCACCACCTAAAACTGATAAAGATGTTTTCTGCTGCTGCAGCTACATGGTTTGAGTTTTTTCACTTTGCAAACAAGCAACAGGAAATTCTGACCACTGAAATCTTTCTCTAAACCCACTCTTTAAAAGCAGCTTGTACCATTGTTCTCTTGTCATACTCAGACAACAGCCTAAATATACTATGCAAAAACTTGCTTGCCAGTACACAATCTGTCTTTATTTGTTCTTATTTATAACCTTGCAAGGTCAGAGTTTCAGATTTGCTCTCACTGTTTGGATAGTGAATAGAAGTGTAGGAATTCAATATGTAAAAAAGAAATGCTACATGTTGTTCCTTTCCATACCATGTTAGGCTCCTGTGCAGTTGTGAGCAGGGAAGCCACTCAGTGGTGCTGCAACATGTCACTCTGGGAGGCACATGGCATGTAATACAGTAGAAAGAATGTACCAAGGTGAGGGAGGGAAGAAAAAGCATGGGAGATGTCATTTCTAATTAGCTCAGTGATATTCCCTTAGTCTGATTATTACTGTGGTGGTGAGGCACAGTTTGCCCAGAGAAGCTGTGGCTGTCCCATTCCTGGAAGTGTTCCAGGCCAGGTTGGATGGGCTTGGAGCAACCTGGGCTAGTGGATGATGATCCTGTCCATGGCAGGGGGGTTGAACTAGATGTCTTCAAGGTCCTTTCCAAACCAAACCATACTATGACTATCCAAACCCCAGATACAAACAGCCATCTGTCCACTCCCTGTGAGCTGGTAACACAGACCAGAAGGAGCAGAGCTGCTTAGCCAAGTGGATCAAATTCCTAGAGCAAGAAGCCTTCTAGTAGCTACTTCACAGCATCACCTTGACTTTGGGCAAGAAAGTGCTCCTTCAAGTGCCTCTGGACTCAGTGCTGTGCCATACTTCAGTACTAGCCAAGACTAGCCCATGAAACCAGGATTTGTTCACCAAACACAACAACAAGGAGAGAACACACTCACCAAGGCATCAGAAAAGAAGCACTTGTTACATTCATACTGAAAAAGTTGTCCTAGACACAGGTATGAACAATGAAAATGCAGAACTTGTAAGCAAGACACACAAAACCCATTTTCAGTTAGTGAACACACACTGACTACTCTCTTCCTGGCAAAATTGTAGCTCTTATGTCTTATCCAGCACAGAACAGCAATTAGTACAATTACAGCTTTACAAGGCATGAACTAAACCTGAACAATGCACGTTGTGGTTGCTAGTCTGCATTTAGATCAGGCACATCCATAATTTGGGCCTGTGTCTGAATCACCCTAAGCACCATCATCTCGTCCTAAAGTCAGTGAGAACCACAGATACCTAGTACTTTGCAGAGTGGAGACATGGAGAATTACAGAAACATTAAGTGCTTCCATCCCATGCTGATTAGGCTGTCTTTTTGTCTCCTTAGATAACAGGTGATGTAGTGAAGGAGGAAAGAGTCAAAACAAAAGCAAATGTCAACCCATCATCAAAGACAGAACACTGCAAAATTCATCACCAGTGAAGTTATAGTTTAACATCCACATGTCACTTGATCAGGCTCCAAGACCAACATCTAAGTTAACTCACAGGGGAGGAGTGATGAAAGAACTCTCAGGGACACCTTCCTCAGTCCAGACAGCAAAATATCAGGCAATTCATTCAGTATTTTCTTTTTCCTGGCCATGCAGAATCTCAGCCACAACAGTCAGATAGGGCATGGTTTCCCCAACATTAACAGTAGTGTTTGAAAGAAGTGCACTCACCCCAGCTCCTCACAGAAGTTCACAATGGCATCAAAAGCTCTCATCACAGCCTTGTCAGATTCTTTTAAGGTGCCTTTCTTTTCCTGAAACCAGATGAGGACAAGAACTATAGTCTTCAATTTAAATATAGACAGATAAAGTAACTATAGGAATGACCAAATTCAACCCTTCTGATCAATATGGCAAAGAGGTACAGACACCTCCCTGTCTCTGCTCCACACTTTTGCTCACCTATGCCTCTCTGATAGAGCTGGGTTTGGCAGCCCTTTCCCTTCCTGCTATCCCTTGAAACAGGGCTCCAGACAGCTCCAGATCCAGAAAACCTCATTTCATCTTTGATTATTCAGAGGTCACTGCAGACAAACCAGACCAGAGCAAAGGCAGTGTATCAGGCAGGAGGACACTGTTCTGCAGCTCTTACCTGGAGGTTGGAGAGCTCCTTCTTAATCAGGAAGCTGACTTGATCCCGGTCATTCCTTGAGTAGTAGAGGCGGCAGCAGGATGGTTTCCCATCTCTCCCAGCTCTGCCAGACTCCTGGTAATATCCAGCCATTGACTTGGCAATATTCCAGTGGACAACAAATCTGCATGTGATGAAAGAAGAAACATAAGGCTACAGGTTTCTCAGAGCACTGCACACACATTTGTGGTGTTTGTGGACACTAACAACAGTAAAAAACAGGGCAGAAAAGCGTAAAAAAGGATTGAGCTCAGCAAAGGATTTTGCATACACAAGTTTATGTTCTGTCAACATGAGACACGTGGAAAGCAGCAGAGCTGTAAGAAAATAAATGCACCTGAACAACATGTGAGCAGGATTATGCTCCAAATGGATGAGAAAGGAATGAGCACATGAACATCCCAAATGTGCATACCACTGTGCAGCTATTAAGACTGAGATTAAAGACACTGAATTAAGGAGTTTGGGATATTTTACCATAAAATACAGCATTAAGAAACAAGTTGTATTTATTTAGTGGAACACAATTCACCATTACAAAACACATTTTGAAATACTTAACTTTAAAAAGATATTTCTTTGCCAAAGTCTGCATGGGAAACTGTCTCACTGATGAAGGCACTTTCTGAGCCAACAAATATAGAGGAATCATTACTAAGTTTTATGTAATCAATAAAGGAAGGTTTTCAACACACCACTGCAAGACTGCTTTAAACCTGATGTGCTGGGCGCTAAAATAATAAAAAATTATAGTTTAATAGAATTTAAACCTGGTGGCATCTGTTTTTTAAAGAGATTTATGGAATCATAATGTAACAAAGCTGCTCATTTTACTGAGTAACACAACATTTCACCTGTCAGAAGTGGGATTTAAAGCATCACTCCATACTTTGTTTCTCTGTTAATGGTTCTGTAATTTTTTTTACACTCAAAATAATGTTGTGGGCAAAAATTGAATATACTTCACACGTAGATTCAAGAACTTATTATTATCTTAATTTAAGATCCAACAGCCTAACAAAAATAGAACATCATTATTAGTCCCTCTCCACTTCCATTACTATTATTGTTATTATTATAACTATTATTAACCAATAGTATTGTATTCTACTTTGCTTACAATGATTAAACTGTTCTTATCTCAACCTACAAGTCACTTCTGATTCTCCTCCCCATTCCACCGAGGTGGGGTAGCAGGGAAAGTGGGGAGGAAGAGAGAGATAAGG
This sequence comes from Acanthisitta chloris, assembly GCF_000695815.1. Lineage (NCBI taxonomy): Eukaryota > Metazoa > Chordata > Aves > Passeriformes > Acanthisittidae > Acanthisitta > Acanthisitta chloris. Next base: position 6,954 of record NW_008681421.1, on the reverse strand, counting down.
GAGTGAGTGAGTGGCTGCATGGTGCACAGCTGCTGGCTGGGGTTAAATCATGACACCCGATTATTCAACAATTCAGTTTATACCTGTTCTGAGAGGATTTTAGCAGTGTGGTAACACTGCCAATGTTTCAAATACCAATCTGCCTCCAAGCCAGCGTGTGCCAGGGGTAGCTATGATGCATATGGGTGTAGCAAAAGATTGAATGGCAAAAGCAAGCAAACGTGTTTGTTCAAAAACAAACACCCCAGGAACAGGCCAAGCAGGAAGCATCAGAACCCTACACATTTAAAATCTATCAGGAAGTTTACTGAAGAAATTGATAATCTCCAGCATAACTGAATTAACAGCGAAGAGAGGGGAGCAGATTCCATCAGAAAAAGACACCACCTCTGTTTTCCCTTATGTCCAGAAGAGTCATCTCCAGAAGTTGTCAGACCTGACCTTATTTGACAACATGAATACTCAGAAATCTGCCAACACAGAGCAGAGGCTAAGCAGCAGTGCCTTGTTAACTAGGCTTGGGTATAATATCCTTTAAACTATTGAAAAAATCCTGTAAAGAGTCGTTTTAACTCCATTCCTTGGAAACTAACCATATTCCAAGCACGTTTTAGATACATTTCGCTCCCAATCAGCCCTAAACATTTCAGTTACTCTTTGTCTTTAACAGCCACTGAACAGGGCAGAGTGGCTTCAGCAGGTCATCAGCTCATGCTGCTGTCCTAGGAGACTTCTCAGTTCTCTGTTGGGTAACTTGCATCAAGGAGTACAGTAGTCTGTCAGTGCTATGGGATCGTGTTTCCTGGCAGCACAGTGACAGACAGGGATGGCACAGTTGTGAACTGATGGGATTGTTTCAGTGCTGTCCTGTCCCACAGTGTCCAGAGAAACTGCTTGATGTGGATTTTAGAGTAAAGATCAGGTCTGGGGGGTGTTGTGTGAGCTGCACCTGAATTATCCCCTCTACTAAGTGATCACAAGACTAACTCAGCACAGCTATACTGCGGGGCAGAAATTCTAACACGGAGACCTTACGGTGACCAAAGTCCCAGAGGAACAGCAACTGAAACATATGAAAAGTTTCTACCCTTGGACTAGAGTTGTATATGGTTATTGCCATTTGTGAGCTATTTTTTCCCACTGCACTGCAAAAGGAGATCTCTAAAAAAACAGCTGGCTCTGACTATTTTAGTAGAGGATGCATGAATTATTTTGGGTGCAGATTTTCTTCCCACTGCTTTTTAACAGCAGTTATTGAAGTAAGAGAAGTGAAAGAGACAGCTGTGATTGCATAGACATGGCTCTTTCTCAGACCCTGGAGACAAAACAAGCATTCCTCCAAATTTCCTGCTTTTGAGGATGACTGGCAAAGAGGAGCTGTGCTGCCTTGTGTTTAGTTTCTCTACAAAGCTCTTCCAGGTTTTTCTTCACTGCTTCTAAGATAAAAACCCTCCAGCTCTGGTTTTGTGGGATTTAGCAAGTGTTCATCAGCCATTTGAGTCGGGTGTATCAGGTAACAGAGAGACTGAGACTTTTCCTTCCCACTGCTCAGGTTTCAGTCTCTGGTGGTGCACAACACTCAGATTCACACACCTGACATTTGCTTTGTCTACTCCCATTCCAAAACTGATGGTTGCAACAATTACAGGGATCTTCTCCTCCATCCATTCATTCTGGATTGAAGTCCTGTCAGCTGCCTTGAGTCCTGGGAAGGGAAAAACAGGGAAGGAAACAACACCACACACACACACAAAAAAAAGAAAAGGAAGATGAAACAAGAGGATTTTATTCCTCCTCCATTTCCCCACTGCAAGCCAAACCCCTCACTAAAACTGACTGATGTACACACTCCTCTCTGCCCATGTTTAAACTGGCCTGTGACCAAGCAGAAGTTAGCAGCACCTGTTTCTATTCCAAAGGGAAAAATTTAGTTCCCCTCCAAGGATAAAAGCAGTGGTTATATTTAGGCCAGGCAAGATCCAATAAAACCCAACAGTTCTGGAGACAAGGGAACGTCATTCTGTTGAAAGTCCCACACGTAACTCACAGACCTGATGTCTCAGCATCAGACACAGAGCAGACTGTGCCTAGGAAACTGTTTTCTAGGTAGCCCCACCCCAGGCCTTAAAGGTGGCACAGTTCAGTTCTACCAGCTACTGAGAGATGCAGATGCAGCTTCCAGTACCTGCATGATAGGCCTTGGCCTTCAGCCCTCGGTAGCTCAGTTCAATCGCCAGCTGGTCACACACATCCCTCATCCTGCAGTACACAATGCCACAGCCAGAGTACACCTGGGCAGACAGGAGACAAAGACCATGACACTGTCTGAAGTTTGCAAATACAGTCTCCCCATCCTGGGCATTCAGGTTGCCCAGGGAGGCTGTGGCTGCCCCAACTCTGGCAGTGTTCAATGCCAGGTTGGGTGAAGCCTTGAGCAACCTGCTCTGGTGGGAGGTGTCCCTGCCCAGGGCAGGGGTTGGGACTAGATGATCTTTAAGGTCCATTCTAACCCCTTAACATTCTATGATTTTATGATCCTCTCCCAGCAGACACAAGGCAAGCAGCAGCCTCACTCTGCCACACAAATAAACTCATGTGCAGAGGCTGTAGCTGAGCTGCTGAGAGTTATTTGGGGAATTAGTTCAGAGCAAGGAATTCAACACACTTCAAGTGCTTCTGTTCACCCTCAGCACACCAGAAGAGCAGAACACAATCAAACATACAATGATCACTCAGGATGTGACAAACCAAGGCAGAAATGCACACTGCATGTTCCTAACCCATTTTTTTTTAAAACAACTCCTTTCTGACTTGGAAACACCTTGGAAAAGAACAGAGCCTTCACATTCTGCCTGTTTTAGAGGAACTAAAAACCATGTGAGCACTTTTAGAGGACCTAGAAAATATACATGAGCAC
>NW_008681421.1:0-4027 GCF_000695815.1 Acanthisitta chloris | reverse complement strand
CCTCTTCCCCTGCCACTAACCTGGCAGGGCTGTACCAACCCCTGGAAGGTCAGTAACCATTAAAGAGATTTTGTCCAGTTTAGCTTTCTTCCCTAATGGTAAAACCTACCCCAGCGGTGTCCTTCACTTCAAGTGCCTTCAGACAGAAATCCTTCAAATTGGCATATGGATCAGCCAAGAGCTCTTTGAACTGCACATCATAGAACAAGTTAGATCTGAAACAAGGAGTCTTAAAGGTGGAAAGTGGCTGCTTTAGCTTGAGTGCTGCCACAATGTCCTCCTGGACCTCCTTGGTGGCAGTGGCAGTCAAGGCAACGCAGGGAGTATTGGGTATGCGCGTGCGGAGGGTGCCGAGCCGCAGGTAGTCGGGTCGGAAGTCGTGTCCCCATTGGGACACACAGTGTGCCTCATCAATGATCAGGTAGGACAAGAGGTTTCGGGACACCAGAGAGTTCAGGGTGGGCTGGAAGGAGGAGGAAGCTGCCATCTCTGGGGTGATGTACAGGAGCTTTACTTTGGGCTTCTCGCTTGCTAAGTCAGCCAGGATGGTCTTCTTCTCCTGGGCAGAAAGCTTGGAGTTCAGAGAGCAGGCTTTGATCTTCAGAGCCAGCAGGTGATCCACTTGATCCTGGAGTAAATACAAAATTGAAATGAAATGAAAGGCAAATGAAAAGAAATAAAGTCACCAGCACCACTACTAGGGAGATCCAGGTGAGGCCCTACCTTCCACCTCCAGGATGGAGTCTCAGGACAACATACACCTACAGTCCTGTTCTTTATAACTTCAACTCTGCATTTATCTTCACATCTGAGCATATCTGTCCAGCTCTTTTATCCAACTGCATTTGTACATCCATTCACTTTAACAGTCATTTTGCTGCCAGAGAACACCACGAGAGATCTGTGCAAAATAACTCATCACAGCCCCCGTGAGCTGAGCCGAACCACCAACGCGTCTCAGTGTTTACACCACCAAGTTGTCACAGATAGGAAGTGAACACCACCCCCCTGCAGTAACAGGGTGCATTTCATTCCAAAATGGCTGAAGAATGTTTTAATCTGAGACAAGACGAAATACAAGGATCGTGCAAATCAACACTGCAACAGAACCAAGTCTGGATGAGAATCATGTCATGAACCAACTAGAAAACATGGCATCACATCCAGATGAACACTGGGCATACAAATTCACCTTCCTATCCCCACAACAAGTTGTTCACTTGCACTTGACTAGCACCTAACATTTCAGGACATGAACAGTCCTCCCATAAAACCTATCACATTATTTCACTCACTATCTGGTTTCAGTCATTGATTTAATATCCATGGTTTTCTGCTCACAAAGTCACCTCTCAGCTTACTCTAAAATGAACTACACAGACTGAGTTCTTCAAGTTTGGCTACACCAAAATTCATCATGATCATTTCAGGCACAACCAACCTATCTCAGGGCTTGAGAAGACCTCTGAAAGTTCACTCCAGCTCTGTTCTCTAAGACTCACTGAGCCCATCTCAACCCATTTGTCACTCACATTCTGCTTCACCTGCAAATCTTACCAATGGTATTTTTAACCTCCATTTCACTGACAAAATATTACCTGTGCTGGAGCTTAATCAGAAATCCTCACACTTGGAACAAAATTACTATTTATAACAGCTTTCTGCAATGTACTACCAAGCCTGCTCTAGTTCTTAATGTGTGTTACAGTGAGACTGTTAAAGGAGTTAAAATCCACAAAAACAACCCCCAGACCAGCAGCCTAAAACACCAGATGTCATGCAATGCTAATCAGACATTCTACAGAAGTCAAAGCAATGCTACAGCTGCTTTTACAGGGAAGTGTTTCTCCCAACAGGTGATGAAACAGTAGAAAAGACAAAATATAGGGGGAAAATGTCTCACAGATGAAAGTGCTCATGGAGCAGCTCTGCTAAAGTAGCCTCTTCCCGTGACAGAAAAACTGACTGCAACAAAAAGACATTTTGATGCAAACAAATTATGCCTTCAAAGGCAACTTCATCATTCCTGGGGTTATTACTTTATAGTTAAATTGGCGGATTTTTCCTGGGGAAAGATCCCTCTTGGTCCATCTGACATACTCAGCTTTGCTGCTTCTGTCCAGCACTGGAGGTGACAGACAACTGGAGGAAATGGAGGAAGGCTCAGTTATAAAAATCACCAGGTTATTGTACAAGAATAAAACATCCTTTTAGAGAACTGCAAAATATCACAGCAAAGATACTCTGCTCTGCAGCTAAGTCTCCTCACCTATCACCAGGGTAAGGAAAACACAAGACATCCAGAGAATCCTGAGTCAGGCCAACAGCACACTGATAGGCAGAAAGACAGGAGGCAGCTGTGCTTCCAGAGTCTCCCGACCCCCTTCCCTGACTGCTTTTCCACAGCTAACAGGAGACAGTTACCTGAATCAGTGCAATCAGAGGTGAAATGACAATGGTGATGCCCACTGCCAGAACTGCAGGAAGCTGGTAGCACAAGGATTTCCCTGCCCCTGTGGGCATGCATACAAAGACATCCTTCTCACCTGCAAAGACAACAGAAGAAAGCTCAAGGCCACTGAGTGGTGGTGAGTTCCCAGGGCTCAGGCTGGAGGGGTGGGCAGAAAGGCTTGTCATGTGTGCGAAAAACATGTGTGTGGGGGTACTGTGGGGCATATCACAAAGGACACTGCATTTTAGGTTCTAAAAGCACAGCAATACTTTGCATGCCTGCAATGGTTTCCTTCAAAGAATCTCTAATTGCTTTGTACACATTTGGAAACAAGAGACACAGAAGTACCAGAGGATACACAGAAACCAAGATAAAGAGAAGTTAAACAAGTTATTCATGCTAATGGTTTCACTCATTTTGCAGACCTCCAGCTCCCAGATTACCAGCCCCAGGACAAATCTTTACCACATCCACTTAAAGTTTACCCCAGAAAGGTCCCTCATAGGAAATAGGGGTTGGAAATCTCAGTCACATGGATATCACACAGTCAGTGACTGTCACTGATAACCAGCATCCACCTGAAGCCAGGGAGGTGCCAGTGATGCCATGATAACAGGCAGAGACAGCCTACAGGAAGAACCTGCATTTGGCTGCTCTGTTGTCAACCACAACTGGTGAGAGGTGAAAACTCAGGTCCTGAGTTGCTGAGTTGGACACTGTTCTGACTGGCACTGTGAGAGCTGCTAGGGGAACTGCAGTTTGGGTGTGAGGTACGTGATCCACTGCCAGCAGGTGTTGGGGTATGTTTACAGCAGAACAACCATGCTTCTGATAATGGCCCTATAATTCAGAGAACAGCTATCAACTATGCCAAGAAATCAAGTCTCCTACTGGTGTTGTCTCTAACACAAGGACAGTTTTACTCTGAAACGGTATAAATCAGTTTTGACCTCATCTGACCACAAACACACTAGCAGATGCCTCCAGAGGAGACACAACAGCACTGCACTTTAACTGTCCCTATTTCCTGGTTGTTGCAGTGGTGGTGTTACAAATGAAAGGAGAAGAGGCAGAGTCATGCCCAGAGAGCTTCTGTGCAGCACATGCTCATGCTCCTGTGCCACCAAAACCATCCTGGAGCAGAGGAAGGCTTGGAGGGCTGGTCTTTAGTGCAGGTAACGTGTCTCCTCACAACAGGCACAACAACTCCTGCAGCATCACCCCCACAGGGAGAAGGACAACCAGACGTGTCCCACATCTTCCCAGTGCCGAGCCTCACCTCTTGCCACAGTCATGGTCGCACTTTCCTGCAGGGAAGTCTTGAAGGACTCGAACCCGAAGACCTTCCGCAGTGTTTTCCGGACTCTGCCTTCCAGGCCCGGGGGAGCCTCCCTGCTCATCCTAGGAACACTGCGGATGGTGACAGGAACCAGTGCTAGACCCCAGCGCTGCCACCCTCCTCTGCCCGCGGCCTGAGGCTGCCCCATCCCATAGCCACCTGCACGACACGCCAGGCTCCCCACTGTCCTCAGCCTGGCCCAGGGCTGCTATCCAGGGTAGGACACTACTATCGTT
>NW_008681420.1:1226-2918 GCF_000695815.1 Acanthisitta chloris | reverse complement strand
ACAGAAAGGGTCTTGTGAGTGAAGTGGCAGTTGGTGGCTGGCTTGGCCACAACAACCTTGAAGCAATCTTATGAATATATCCTCCTCAAATCTCACCAATGTTCTTATTCACAACTCTGTTGATAGGAGGAAAGGTGCCAGCAAATCTTCAACCATGGACATGAGGAAATCAGACTTCAGACTGCTCAGGAACTAATGGGTAAGTAAGGTCCCCTGGAAAATTGTTTTCGAAAGGGAGAGGGTCCATCAGTGATGGTCACATTTTAAGCACTACCTCCTAAGGACAGAGGAACAGATAATTCCTAAAAGTCTGAAGCCCAGCAGAAAAGAGAAGGCCAGCTTGGTTGACCAGGTATCTTCTTTCAGAGGTGAGGCAAAACGTGATGGTGCATACTCAGTGGAAGCAAGATCAGGTGACGTGGGAGCAATATAGATATGCAGGTCAGAGAAAGGAGTAAATTTGTATGGCCAAAGCTCAGTTGAAGATGGCCAGTCCTGTGGTGGAAAACAAAAAGAGTTTTCAAGTACATTAATAGCAAAGGCAGTGCAGAAATGATATTGACCCATTACAGCATGAGGATGATCACCTCTCATACAGGGACACAGAGAAGACAGAAATATTTAATGCTTTCTTGGTGTCTGTCTTCAAACTGATGATGGACTAAGGGAATCCCAGTGTCCTGAGCTGGACGATCGTGGCTGTGAGAAAGATAAACTCCCATTTGACCCTGATGTTGTGAGGGATCTGCTGGTCCAGTTGGGTCCCTATAAATCTATGGGGACTGATGAGATTCATCCAAGAATACTTGAGGAGTTGGTGGAAGTGATGATGGGGCCTCTCTGGATGATTTTTAAATGGCATTGGAAATCTAGAGAGATCCCACTTAAATGGAAGCTGGCTAGTGTTGTCAAGATTTTCCAAAAAGGGCAAGATCTACACTAGAAACTACAGGCCTGTTGGCCCCATTTTAGTGCCTGGTACTGTTAAGGAAATAATTATTCTACCAGAAATTGAAAAACACTTTGTGCTGGTTTGAAAGCAAATCAGTGAGAGGCTCCAAGTCAGAAGTACAATTTAATAGGAAAAAAAAAAAAGCCAAAAAAACAACAAATGCAACAGTACAAAAAGAAACCACTGACAGAGTCAGAAAGCAACCTGACACCCTGTCAGTCAGGGTGTTGGTAGCAGTCCAATTAAATGGTGTCTGCAGTCCTCCTGGAGTGATGGGTTTGTTGGAGCAGTGATCCCACAGATCCAGTCCACTCCCGAAGGTCCAGTGGCAGCTTTTGCCCTCTGGGAATCCAGTAGGCAAAGGGCATCTGTGCTGGTCCAAACCCCAGCTTATATCCCTATGAGAATGCTTGGCTCCCCACCCCTATGTAAGAATTCTTGTCTCCCCTCCCTGCCATGAAGCATCTCAGAATGGGACTGGAGCAGTGATCCCACAGATCCAGTCCACTCCCGAAGGTCCAGTGGCAGCTTTTGCCCTCTGGGAATCCAGTAGGCAAAGGGCATCTGTGCTGGTCCAAACCCCAGCTTATATCCCTATGAGAATGCTTGGCTCCCCACCCCTATGTAAGAATTCTTGTCTCCCCTCCCTGCCATGAAGCATCTCAGAATGGGACTATGTAATGCCTGTCTGGTCTGGGTCCCAGACAGCAGATTAAACAGAGACAGCCCTCTGAGGGAGA
>NW_008681420.1:0-1105 GCF_000695815.1 Acanthisitta chloris | reverse complement strand
TGACAAATTGGACACAATCAGCATGGCTTCATGAGGCAAAAGTCTTGTTTCTCAAACCTTATTTCCTTTTATAAAAAGGTGACCCACCTAGCTGATCAAGTGTAACCAGCTGATATAATATTTTTAGATTTCAGTAATTCTTTCAATATCATTTCTCACTGTGAGGGACAGGAGGAAAGGTCATCTGGCTCAAAATAACCAGTTGGGAATGTGATGGGGGAAGAGGCTGAGCTCTGCATAGGTGGGGTGGCATGCTGCTCTCCCATCACCCCCCTTAAGCCTTAGCAGCTAACTGCTATTCTGCACTGTAATGGCTTGAATCGACCACATGGTGCTAATGCAAATCCTGAAATGGTGCTAGTTGACCACATGGCCATGCTGCAAGTCCCGAGATAAATTCTGAAGCATCCTGGCTTTGTCTAAAGCACAGGCTCAAGTGTGATCTCACACTGGAATGGGGTCTGGGTAAAGGGAACAGATAAAAGGGCAGCAAGATATGTGCCATGTGGCCCACCCCACTGTCCTGGGTTCAAAATTGCTGAGAAGACTCTGAATCCATGGGTTGTGACTATCTCTCTCTCTCTCTCATCATTTTTTCTCTTTTTCTCACTATTCTTCCCTATTTTCTCTTCTTTTCTTCTTTACAACATATTAAGTCGCAAGCCACACTGAGCAGTATCCCCTTAATGATTAGCTATGTGCCCAGCTAAGAGCTTTGTTCTTCTAAGTTGTGGTGAGTTAAAGATTGCACTGTGTTTGAAATCCAACTTCCCTTTTGCCAAGTGTCTTATTCCGCATGGGTGACGCAAAGTTCATAAGTAAAAGTTGCTTCTTGTTAAACCTCCGAAGAACAGAGTTATTTCTCACATGCATCACACAGAGTAATTTAAAATTATCTTCCCCTCAATCTGTGAGCAAACCCAGGCATTGCGTTTGCAGGATCTGTCTGCCAAAATGTCCGGAACACAGCTGGATAAATAACTCATGTGATGGGTGAACAACAGGCTCACAGGTTAGGCACAAAGGGCTATGGTGAATAGGATTACATCAGGCTGGTGACCAGTCACTTGTGAGGGTCCCACAGGGCTCCATCTTAGGTCCAGTG
>NW_008681419.1:0-613 GCF_000695815.1 Acanthisitta chloris | reverse complement strand
CCGGGGCTCCGGGGCCTGCGCGAGCCCGACCCGGGCTCCGCGGCAAGGGGATGGGGATGGAAGGCACCGGCCGGAGGGCAGGGGAGAGGCTTGTATAGACCCTGAAACACGGAAATCCCTTTTAAACCGAAGGGATCAATGCGGTCTGAACGTAATTTTCTTTTCTTTTCTTTTCTTTTCTTTTCTTTTCTTTTCTTTTCTTTTCTTTTCTTTTCTTTTCTTTTCTTTTCTTTTCTTTTCTTTTCTTTTCTTTTCTTTTCTTTTCTTTTCTTTTCTTTTCTTTTCTTTTCTTTTCTTTTCTTTTCTTTTCTTTTCTTTTCTTTTCTTTTCTTTTCTTTTCTTTTCTTTTCTTTTCTTTTCTTTTCTTTTCTTTTCTTTTCTTTTCTTTTCTTTTCTTTTCTTTTCTTTTCTTTTCTTTTCTTTTCTTTTCTTTTCCCCCTTCCCCCTTCTCCTCTACTCCCCTATCCCCCTCTTCCTCTTTTCCCTCTTTCCTCTTTTCCCGCTTTCCACTCTTCCGCCTGTCCTCTTTTCCCCCTTTTCCCCTTTTCTCGCTTCTCCTTTTCCCTTTTCCCTCTCCCTCTCCTCTCCTCTCCTCTCCTCTCCTCTCCTCTCC
>NW_008681418.1:681-941 GCF_000695815.1 Acanthisitta chloris | reverse complement strand
GTTGTCTCTCAGCTGCTTTCCTCCCCTTGTGCTGCCTCATCAACACCCTCCCCTGGATGGGGACAGCAATGCTCACCCTCTGCTCCTTCTTCTTTATCTCAAGCAGTTCCACTCCTGCCATGTTTCTCTCCTCTGCTTCTCTTCTCACCATCTCACTTTTGAACTTTAACAGCTGCTAAACATCAGAAGATCTGGCAGCTTCGCTGGGCTGGGTGCTCAAGCTGTGAGGTGATCAGTGAGGTCTGGGAGGGGAATTTATA
>NW_008681418.1:0-601 GCF_000695815.1 Acanthisitta chloris | reverse complement strand
CCAGATTGGTGTTGGGCTCTGCAGCTGGGCCATCCAGGAGGATCCTCTGCTCTGGGCTAAAAAGGTAATGTGCAAGTCTTTGGAAAACCTAAGAAGTGATTTCCTAGATGAAAGATGCTGCTTTGAGATTAAAACTCACCTATTCCTCTGTCTCTCTGACAATGACCCCTTGCTTTGGGAGGTAATACTAGGAGGTTTCTCTATTTCTCCTCCTGCAGCTTGGAGAGAAGGTTGGCTGCCCCACAGACAACACTACTACCTTGGCCAACTGCCTTCGTGTCTCTGACCCCAAAACCTTGACTCTGGCCTACCACCTGCAGCTGACCAACCTGCCCAGTAAGTTCCCCAGCTGGGCTTCCAAAGACTTTGTCAGGACACTGGGGGAGTTGCCAGGAGTGTTGAACCAGTGCTTGTGTCCTTCACAAAGGGGACAATAATGACAGATCTTGGAGTCACCTTTCTGTAGGCAGATACACATTGTGAGGATGAACACTGATCACCTCAGCCTATTCTTTCCACAGTTCTGTGAGTCATGAGATATGTCAGACCACAAATCTGGCTTCTCTCATCTCCTAACAGCCTCTGGTTTTGTGCCCTGCTG
>NW_008681417.1:377-1496 GCF_000695815.1 Acanthisitta chloris | reverse complement strand
CTCCTGTCTGTGGGAAGCAGTGAATTAATTCCTTGTTTTGCTTTGCTTGTGTGTGCAGCTTTTGCTTCCTCTATTAGACTGTCTTTATCTCAACCCATGAGCTTTTCTAACTTTTACCTTTCTGATTCTCTCCCCCTTCCTGTTGGTGGGAGTGAGCGGCTGCATCGTGGTTCTTGGCTGCTGCCTGGGGTTAAACCACGACAGCTTGGAATTGTAGTGCTCTGTCTTGGAAATGGATTGCACTGTTTTAATTTGTGCTCTGCCTTGGAATGGTTGTTGCTCTGCCTTGGATTTGTACTGCACTCTGTAGGAACTGTAGTGCTCTGACTTGGCATTGTATTTCACTATATTAATTTGTGCTCTTTGTGGTTGTGCCCTGCCGTGGAGTGGTTGTGCCCTGCCGTGGAATTCCCTTGCACTGTTCGTGGTTGTGCCCTGCCGTGGAATTCCCTTGCACTGTTCGTGGTTGTGCCCTGCCGTGGAATTCCCTTGCACTGACTTGGAATGTTTATGCGCTGTCTTATTTTGTGCTCGGTAGTGGAATTGTAGTGCTTGGTCTTCAAATGGTAGTGTTCTTCTTGTAATCACTTGGCTGTGGACAGTAGGGGTCAGGGTATTGTGGGTGGCAGGAGTAGCAGTAATAGTGTCATGTGGTGCTGTGCTTATTGTGTGTCAAATAGATTGGCTGGGAAAGGTTTCCCCAAAATGTCATAATAAGTCCTTTATGTGCTTGGTGTTCAGGTGATTAGTGGGTTTTGCTGGGAGAGGTGGTGGGGAGGAGTGGTGGTAGTAGCACAACCTTGTCATGCCCCTATTAGGTTGTATAAAAGAAAGACAGAAAGAGATAAATAAATACAGCACTGTTTGTATTTGTGCTCCAGGTTGGAATTGCATTTCACTGTTTTAATTTCTGCTCTGTCGTGGAACTGTAGTGCTCTGCCTTGGAATTGCATTGCACTGTTGTGATTTGTGCTCTTCCTTGGAATGGTACAGCATTTCGTTGATGCAGTCCTCGGAAAGAGAAGCAAAGGGCACCGGACCGGAGGGGGAACGAGAGCGGGGCGCCAGGTTGGGATTTGCTGGGAGTGGGTTCGGAGGTAGCCCAGGGGAAAGGGGGGG
>NW_008681417.1:0-353 GCF_000695815.1 Acanthisitta chloris | reverse complement strand
CGTTGTCCCCCCTGGGCATGCTCTCCCGACCTGTGTAGCCGTTGTCAGTCTGGGTGCAGTCAGGAGAGCAGGGTTCACGGGCGAGGATGGGAGTCGCCCAGAGGGGCCACGCAATTTGGTTGTTATTTTTCTTAGTGCAGGCTGTACTTGGACTCTGGATGGGAGTCCTTTACTGACCCAAGAGCTATGGAGCTGTTAAGTAGTCGTGCACCTTTTTAATGGCTTGAATCTTTTTGTTTCAGATGCAGAGGGATGCGATGTACAGTGAAGTTCCACAGATCAGGTGAGAACAGCACCATAAGTTTATCCTCTGGCTTTGCTGCGAGGCGTGACCCAGGACTGAGGTAACATTT
>NW_008681416.1:0-3940 GCF_000695815.1 Acanthisitta chloris | reverse complement strand
GGGACCCCCATAACCACTGTTCTCCCCTTCTGTGCCAGCCCCATTTCCCCTGTGATTCTCATAATCCTCTAATTCCCTCCTCTTATCCCTCAGGGTCCCCTCTGACACCCACTAATCCCTTACTGCTAACTCCCTGTGATTGTCCCCCCTCCCTGTGACCCCTATCCTGACCACGCATGGGTGTCCCCAGTCCCACCACGATGTAGATCCAGCAGAAATCATTCACCTTTGGGGAGGAGGCGACACCTGCTCCCTCCCCTGCTGTCCCCTCCCTGGCTGCCCATGCCCATCCTGGGAAAAGAGGGGCTGAACCCTAACCAGCAAGACCCCCCAAGCCTCTCAGTGCTCACTTGCCCACACCAGCACCATGTGAGCAGTGGGTTCAAGAAGGGGCAGAGACCCAGCAGGGAGCACCCAGCAGCCCCAGAAAAGTGGGGAGGCCACCATGGAGGCCAGAGAGGACCCCACAGCATCCCCTGCCCCCTCACCCTCAGCTCAAGGATGGACACTGGGGTCGTTGGTCATATAAGAGACATTTACTGCTGGAGGCACTTCCTGTGCTGGTGGCAGCTGCCAGCACCCTTCTGTGAGATCCCTGTGCTGGATGCTGACCTCTTGTCCTGTGCCTGTGTTAGTTTGACAGACGCAGAAACTCCTCATCCTCTGCAAGTGGAGAGACACAGCAGGTGAAGGACAGACCCTGAGACCCTTCTTGCCCCACAGTCAGTGCTGGATGCTGCTTCCCACTCTGTCCCTGCCAGCAGTGAGGGGTGGCAGTGCTCAGACCCTCCATCCACACCTGTGCTGTCCTGGGGTGACCCTTTGTGTCCCACTGCTCACCATGCACTTTATGTTGCTGACAGGGTAATAAAAGATGGGCTTTGCCCTAAGACATGTTACTCAGGCCCCATGTCCCATCCGTGGGGAAACAACAGTCCCCAGCTCTGCTGCTCTGGGAGCAGGCTCACCCAGGGCTGGCTGTGGTGGGAGACCCCTCAGTGCCCTCTCTGCAGGGAGATTTCCCCTGCCACACTCCTGACAAACTGCTTGTCCCTTCACCAGAGGACTGAGTGTTGCCTGTTGTGTCTCCCCAGGAGGTTCAGCATGGAAACCCCTGTGATGGATAGATCTGGGGGGTCTGGCAGGTGTCACACAAGGGAATACCCCCAGCTGGGACCCTGGTTTGGTCCTTGCTTGGTGTCAGGGTCTCTGCAGCCCCCAAATCCTTCACTCTCACCAGCACCCCCTGCCCAAGGGCTGTCACCTCCATTGCTCCCCACTGCACCCTGACCTGCTTGGGGATGTTCCCCCTATTATCAAATCCATTTTGAAGTTCAGTCATGTCCTCACACACCTGCAGCCTGTTCAGCCCTTGTGCCATACTTGTCTGTATCTCAATGAACATAACTACCAACCCAGGACAGACCCATCCTAGGCACAGCGCAAAGCCATCCCATGCCCATTGTGGACCCATGACAAACACAGCCCAGACCAAGGACACAACTATCCTGGATCCATCCAGACCCAGACACAGCATAAAACCATCCCAGACCCAGACCCATCCTGGACCCACAATGAACCCATCCCAGGCTTATCCCAGACCCATTGCAGACCCATCCTGAACCCATCCAGACCCACCTCACATTTATCCTGGACCCCGAACACATGATCCTGAACCCATCCAGGCCCATCCTAAACCCATCCTGACCCATTCCAGCCTTATCCTGGACCCAGCACACACCCACCCTGAACTCATCCTGACCCGGTACAGCCCCATCCCAGAGCCAGGACAAGAGGTGATGCAGCTGCTGCCCTGGCACAGTGCTGGCCAGGATGGGCACAGGGGGTACCTGCCAGTGGAGGAGCCCCACAATACTCCTTGCACTCCTTCTCCGAGTAGAACTGGTTCCCGTTGCCCTTGCAGCCTCCATAGCTGAAGGTGATGCACTTGCCCTGAGCAGCGTCAAAGGCCCAACGTGTCACCGGTACCTGGCACGGCCCTGGCACGATGGGCAGCCTGCAGGCAGCTGTGGGGACAAGGCTGTGTGAGGATGGGGTCAGGGACCCCCAGGGATGCCGACACGTGGCATTCCAGGCCATGCTCAGATCCCCTGTGACACCTCGGCAGAGGCAGCTCCCGGCCCCGGGGGCTCACCCTCGGTCCGGCACGCCTGCAGGCACTCCTTCTCAGAGTAGAAGTTGTTGCCGTTGCCCAGACAGCCCCCGTAGAGGAAGGTTTCACAGGCCATGGAGGAGGAGTTGTAGAAGAAGCGGGAGAGCATCCCACTGCAGGGCCCCGGGTCCTGGCTCAGCCGGCACGAGTCTGCGGGGAGCAGCACCGGGGCTGGCAGGGGCGAACGGGGCAGGGCAGGGCATCCAGGGAAAGTCCCTCCCCCGGCACCTACCTTCCTTATTGCCGAGGTAGGTGGGCAGGGGCCCCGCGGCAGAGCCTTCCTCGGGGGGCAGGACTGCTCTCCGTGCCCTCTGCTCCGGGAAGGAAGCACAGAGATGTCATCAGCCCCTGCCCGTGGGACCTGCTGCCCACCTCACTGTCCCCGACCCACACTGCCCCCAGGGTGGGCTATGGCATGAGCACCCCAGGCTTCAGCCCTCCCCAGTGCTCCCAGCATGTCTGCAGTCACTGATCTTGGGTCTGCAGGCTGTGATTCCTCCACACCCCATGGTCTTCCCAGCCCTGTGCTCATCATCCTGGGTGGGAACCAGGCTCATGTGTTGTGGATGAAGGTACCCAAAGTGTCTCAGTCATGACACATGCTGGGGATGTGTCTCCATGATGTTACTTGCCACAGAATCCCATGAGCTGGAAGGACCCACCAGGATCATCAGTCCAACTCCTGCCCTGCACAGGACACCTCAACAATCCACCCTGAGAGCATTGGCCAAACACTCCTGGAGCTCTGTCAGCCTTGGGTCCATGACCACTGCTCTGGAGAGCTGTTCCAGTGCCCATACACCCTCTGAGGGAAAAACATTTTTCTAATATCAAACCTAACCCTTCCCTGGCATGACTTCAGGCCATGAATGAGTTGTTTCTCCTATGAAAGTCCCAGCATCTCTTGAAAATCTTTCTAAACTCAGCCCTGTGAGACTGGGTGGTGCTGAGTGATGGCAGTTGAAGCACCAGTGGGGTGCTGAACTGCCTCCCCATCCCTGGAGATGGAGTCTACAGTCTGGCTGGACACGCACAAGCAGGCAAGGAACAAGGAGACACCAGCAACCTTCATCCCATGAGAAAAGTCAGAACAGGAAAAGGCTGCTGCTTTCTGCTTGGAAATGAGCCCTGGTGTCCACCTGGCCCAGGATCCTCACCCTGCAGCCTGTTCCTGCCTGTGCCTCTATCCTTGCAGGCAAAGCCCATCAGCAGAGATGGAAGAGCATCTCCCAGGTTGGTCAGTGGAGCCACTGCCCAAACAACATATCCTGCCCACAGAACCTGCTCCCTGGGTCTCCAGTGGGTTTGGCTTCAGAGGGATGCCCCCAGTCTGGAACCACTTGAAGAGATCAGCTGGCCCACTCACCTGAGGAGCAGTTCCAGTCTCCTGAGGAACACATTCACCTGGCCCAGATGCAGGAGAGAAGATCAGCAGCATGTGAGGAGAGGTGTCCTGGCAAACTCATCTCACTGCGTACTGCATCATGCACAGGCAGGTCCCCAGAGAAGGAAACCTCCTGGTTTCACCCCAGCTTTCTTCCCCTCTTTCTTCTTTCCACCTCCCACGCAGAGAGGCATCCCTCTAAAATCCCCACACCCACTTGCATCCCCCTAAAATCCCCACACTCCCCTGCATTGTGCCAGCACTTTCTGAATCCAAGGCTGAGCAAGGAGCTGGTGGAATCCTCACTAATTATGGCCTTATCTCCTTCCCATTCCACGCTACCAAAGCCCTTGCCTCTCCTCCCTCCTTCCCTCCCTCCCTCC
>NW_008681415.1:2902-3136 GCF_000695815.1 Acanthisitta chloris | reverse complement strand
CCCGCGGCCGCGCAGTGCAGGGGGTCCAGCTTCCATCCCCGCACGCCTCCCCGCGTGTCTCCTCGGCTCTCACCCCAGCCCCGAAACACCCGGAGGGGAGCAGAGTGCGGCCCCGGGAGCCGCCTCGTGTGTCGCTGCGGGATCACATCCCCTCTGTGCTGCTGCCGTGGGCTCAGCCCCGGCGTCTGCTGGGTGCCCAAAAACCACCTCTCCCGTGTTCAGCCGTCGATTCTG
>NW_008681415.1:2503-2721 GCF_000695815.1 Acanthisitta chloris | reverse complement strand
GACCCAAGGAGTGTTCGGGGGGGGGAAGGGTGCACCCCTGATGTGATAAAGTTGTCAAACATCCCCTGACCAGGCGGTTCCTGCCCTGACAAACACCCCTGCCACCCTGCTGTGGCTTCCCCCCCCAGTGGGTCCCCAAACCTCAGCCCAGAGGCTGTGGAGAGGTCACGATGACGCTTTCCATGCCCCTGCTCACCATCCCTGAGCACCCTGGGGTG
>NW_008681415.1:0-2434 GCF_000695815.1 Acanthisitta chloris | reverse complement strand
GTGGCGTGGTGGGTGCCAAGGAGCTGCCGAGGGGTCCAACACTCTTCTGACGCCCCAGTGGGGACAGTGGTGGCTCCTGCTCATCTCCTGTGCCCAGAGCTGCTGCCTTCTGGGTGCATCCGTGTCCAGCTCCCTGGGACAAACCTGAGCTATCAGAGTCAATGGTCCCACTGTGGGGTGGTGCTGTTAGCCCCCATGGCTGAGCAGTGTTTCAGCTGTGCAGCATTCAGCACCCACAAAAACAAACCCACCTGCAGCTAAGTGGAGGGAGATAACCTGCTGATACCCTGCAGGTGACCCAGGGGGGGCAGTGAGGCTGCTCGTGCCACCCCCAGATCTGTGCCCACTGCCACTGCCTGGGGTTATCAGTGCCCCCTGGCGTGGGAGCTGCAGATGGACTGATGACATTTGAGCTGCTGAAGGTCACCTGGACCTTCACCTGTTAAATCCTGGAAGCATCCAGTGACTGCTGTCGTTAAGTCCATGTGTGATGGGCGAGGAGCAGCACAAAGGGGGAGTGGAGTTACCGTGTGGGGCAGAGCATGGGCACTGCCAGCCTGGCCATCCCGAGGTCCCGGCAATGCAAAGGGGCAACCAGACTAGAACAGACACCTAAGTGCTGGTTTTGCCAAAAAAAAGAAAAAAAAAGCTGAATCAATCCTTTTTTAGGAAGGAAAAAGGAAGCTGCCAGGTCTGTGGTGCTGCCAGTGTGATGAACACGAGCTGCTCAGAACCAGTCAGTTCTGCTTTTTATTTCCTTCTTCCCCTTAACTGCATTTAGTCCAGATGAGAGGGATGCAAGGAGGAAGCTGAAGGACACAGGGCTGCAGCCAGGCCCTCCTGTCCTGCACCCACACATCCCTTCTGGGACATCAGCCCCATCATGGCACTTTTCATGGAATCCCAGGATGGTTTGGGTTGGAAGGGACCTTAAAGATCATCTGGTTCCGCCCCCTGCCATGGATAGGAACACCTTCCAACTAGCCCAGGCTGCTCCAAGCCCCATCCAACCTGGCCTGGAACACTTCCACAGATGGAAGTGTCTACCTGTCAGGCTGCACACCATGACCTGAAACCCTGGACTGCTTCCAGGGAGTTGTAGGCATCAGCCTAGCAGTAGGAGGGCAGGAACCTCGGTTGAAGCCTGCCCTGGCTGCTCCTGTCCACAGCAGTGACCTGCTGGTGGCTCTCAGCAGCTCCACATGGCCGTGCTGCCTTCCGGCATTCGAGCATGGAAGGGGTCATAAATTCCAAATTTAGGAGGGGGTCATACACCGGGAAAGTCCTGTATGAGGACTTTGGTTCTGCAAAGGCATTAACAGGTCCCGACAACAGATCCCATCATTGCTCTGTTTATTGATGCCACTGTCCAATAAGAGATCTGACACCTCTGGGAAGGAGCCTGATGTGCTCTACGGAGCTGGTGTCAGTGCCCCAGCCCCAGCCCAGCCCTTCAGATGCATCTCACCCAACCACAGCCCACACTCAGGAGCTGTGACAGGACAAGCCAGGATCACAGGGAACCAAGCCGGTGCAGACGGGAGCTCAAACCAACAGCAAGGAGACAGACTGTGTCCCACCCACCATGACACATGGTGACAGACCCTGGCAGCAAGAGCCTGGGAGGTCTCCCACAGACAGCCCTGAGCTGGTTGAGGCTTTTTTCAGAGCCAGCTCAGGACCTGCTCCTCATCTTGGGCAGGAATCTCGCTGCTCCTGCTGCTGGGAGCATGTGGTTGGTGCCACTGGCACATGTGAGGTCCAAAGAGAGCAGAGTAGTTAAACATGCCAAGGTCTTATGCACAGGTACAAGGTGACCCCACAGCCAGACCCACAGCACCCCAGTGCCTTTGGTGCAGCTCTGGTGTCACTGTGTGCTGGAGAGGCGTCTGCCGCCGCGGGAGGACTGAGCGGTAGGCAGGAGCGTTTGGAGGAGCCTTGCTGACGGGGTCCTACCAGAAAAAGGGTCTTTTACTGCAACTAGATTTTTATTCTATTGAATAATTCAGGAGTGCATCACGGCCCCGCGAGCTGGGCAGGCACCTATCAGCGCTTCAAATCTAGACACAGGCAGAACCTACTCGTCAGCTGGATCTGTTAATTACTCACCTCCCCCCGGCTGGAGCTCCTTGTCACCGCGCACTGCCAAGCGGCTGTCGTGTCCAGCCCGGAAAGCTGGGACGAGGCAGTGCCTCTGCAGAGCTCCTGGACAAAAAGTGACTGTGCCAGAATCAGCCTACAGAGCATCTAACAAAAAAAAAAAATAATCTTGCCCATCCTAAGGTTTTGCTTATCAAATAAAAAGTTCCTCCACATTTATTAAAAAAACCAAACAGTAGATTTAAAAAGCAGTTACGAGTCCTACTCCGGCAAAACAACCCTGTACAGGTTTCTCTTGTTGGTGGTCTGTTGGTTGGTGAGGATTCCCCCTAAA
>NW_008681414.1:8612-35308 GCF_000695815.1 Acanthisitta chloris | reverse complement strand
GGAAAACGCCGGCCAAGGGGCGAGCAGCCTGGGTTCGCCAGCCTGCAGCTTCCCTGGAATTCCCATGAGGAAGCCTGGGATCCGAAATGCTCGGGTGGGAAACACACAGATCTAACTCCGCTGCCTGATGGTGTAGCTCCCTAGGCTTTGCTAGAACGCGTCCTGTGAAACCAAGAAGAGAGCAGACCGCTAGAGCCTAATCCATCACACTGAAAATCTGGCCGAGCCATCCCTGAGGGCTTTGGTTACGGAGAGGAGATGAGAGGTTCCTCTTACCTGGGCTCTGGTCCCTGAACTGGTTCTCCCCCCTCTCCGAGTTACCTGTTACCCTAGCAACACTCCTCGGGTAGGGGAAGGGATGAGGAACCTTCCAGGGGTGGTCAGACTAAGCAAACTTTCAATCTGTTCTTCTCAGCACTGAGCAGATGGAACAATGATTAATATTGAAGTGAGAAAATAACCGAGATCTAAAACATTCCCAAGAAAAAAAATACAAATCCCAGCAAACTGAAGAGCCCTATTAGTTCATTCTGTTTGCCCCCCAGCAGTCAGGGAAACAACAGCGAGCAACAATTTGCCCTATAGCATGTACTGTGTGGATTTGAGATCCTCCTCCTACTTAGATTTGTATAAATCAAGAAGCCAGTGGAGTTATACAGGTATAAAAGTGGCATTATCAGTTCCTGGGTCTCTTTTAATATTATTGAACCCTACTGCTGATTCTTCTTTGTTTGCCTGTTAGAAACGATTGTTCAAAAGGCACATGCATTTATCCATAACACACTGTATCATGTGAAGGAGTTCTTTTATTGGCTTTGATCTTTCTTTTTACTTTTATTATTTCTTTGAAGAAATGCAGGATTATTACCTCAATCTAGCCAGCTGGCCTGCTGGGGCTCCCTTTGCTACATCAGGGGTTTCTCTTTTTTCTAATCCTCTCTTTATGGATAATCCTTCTCTACCTTCTAATGACTCTTGGCTAAGAAGTGTATTTTGTTATTACTACCTGTTGTTTAGAAATTCATTTTATTTTGGTGTAGGTGTTGCTAATTATTTGCTAATGAAAGCCTTACTGCAGTCAATGTGGCCAGGATTATGCTGGCCTTCATGTCAATTAACCCTTTCTTCCTAGCCGTTCTGATTTAGATCTTCCCCATGCACTTTTCAGTGTTTAAATATCAAGCTTAGTTTTATTTTTGGACATCCAAGGTATAAAATTCTGTGCACTTCCAGGTAGCATAGGGAAGTTTTACTTCCCATGAGAGGTTTTAAAGAGTCAGAAGTTGGCATTTTGTAATCTGCAAAATGTTTGCATATGCAATGCAGTGATGTCTAAGGTGAGTCTTTGAACAAGATGTATAGGAAAAAACTACAGCTTAGGACAAGGAATGGAGATCATTCTGTTTTACAGAAATGTGGATAATCTCAAGACTGTATACTCTTAAAGACTCTTTGTATTCCTCTATCACGCATGCTATTTAGACACAATATGTATCCCCTTTACACACAGAGAATGAAAATAAGCCCTGCTTATTAAAGGATTTACAGTTTAAAAAGACAAAGGCAGATCAATAGCATTAGGAAGACAAAGAGCAACAGCTGTGCAAAATAATAAAAATACAAAGCTTGTCAGTTACCATTCCATCTTCCCTCATCGTTTCATTCCCTCAGCCCGACCTTATATCTCACCAGTTGCCTTTGAGCCACCTTATCAAGACTAAAATTTAATTCAGGCAGGTGATGCTCCAGCCCACACACTGCCCAAAATATGGGATCCTTGAGTATTGAGGTGTGTACCAGTACTGGAGCCTTTAGGAGGAAAGTGCAATGCAGGAAGCATCTTGTCAGGCAGAGATGGTCAAGAAGCTGCACACACACACACACACAACTCTATACTTTGGGAAAAAGATAAAGTTTCCGTGGCATGAAGTGGAACCCATCTGTCCCACCATCCCTCTCTGTAAGAGAGAGCTGAGGTAACCAACAGCTAACATGGGTCCAGGTGCACGGCAGTGACTGTTTGGGGAAAGCAGCAGCTGAAGCCCTGACCCTTCAGCCTGAAAAACCCAGGGGACCCTTTCTGATGAGTGTTTCATAAATCTGAGCTCTGTCTGGCTCTGCTGAGGGTAATTGCAGCTCATCTGGGACTACACATCATTCCACTCCAAGAAGCCTTGGGGCCTTTTTGAATTCATTTTATCTCAAATGAGATTTGTTTTTAAAAACCTGTGCCAGAATGCTCTGAAGTATCTTCAGTTAGAATACCATGGCTCAGAAGAGTCCTTAACTTCATGCTTTGAATGCCTTATACTGCATTAGATATTGGAATGTGATGAAGAATTCACTGTAAGTGACCAAAGTAAAACCAAGAGTGCTACACTATTGCAGCAGGTAACAGCTGGGACAAGCAAGGAAGAAATTAATATTGAAAGAGAGGGAGAGAAAGGGTCATATCATAAAGGTCTAGACAGCTTTTGTTTCCTTGCTTCAGTATCATCCTAGTTGCTGAATATTAATGTGCTTTAACTCTTTTTCAGCAGAATCTAGACATTTCCGAATTTCTCTGACAGTCAAGGCATGGTTATATGTCACCAGGATGTTATTCAGCTGATCCTTCCTTAATAAAAATATAACTGTCTTTATTATTTTTCCAGTCACCGTTGCCAGTTCTGCAGGGTGCCAGACAACTGTGCTACTGTATGTGACTGATGGCACCCAGCCAGTCTTGTGTAACCATATCATTCATTTGTTCATTTAAGCTCAAAGCAAAACCAGGTTGCCACTAGCTTTTCAAAGCTGGCTTCAGCAAAGATGCAGTTCTTTGAGCAACCGGTGAGCAGGAGGGGAAAAAAGAAGGGTAGGAGGACTGGGGCAAACCAGGAATCAAACTAAACATTCCAGAGAGCAGCATGTCAGCTTGCTTGTGTGTAGGTTCTGGTACCTCACTGGGAAACTGGGGGAGTGAGAGAAAACAGGTAACCTGGATAATACAGCAGAAGGGAGCTGCTGCTATGGCAGCTTGGGTGGTACCCCTCATCCTCTCCCATACAGCTCATGCTTTTTGGCTTGGGTAGAGACAACATCAGCACAGGTACAGGACCTGTTGAGCTGCATACCCTCTGCACTGGCTGCAGGCTAAAGTCTGTTCTCAGGAGCAGGACTGCAGAGTGGCAACAGCCACATGGCTCCAGCCTAGCTGGTGCTGAGGCTGCACTGAGCTGCCCTGCCAGGCTCAGGCTGTGGCAAAGCTTCTTACCACACAACTGCAGGTGACTACCAGCTTCAGCAGCAGCACTCGACATTTGCACGACAGTCTCAGACACAAGCTAATGCACCTGGTTTGACCTATGCTGGGTTTCAATAATGTCAGCATAAACATCACTGCACCCATGAGCAAACCATTGCCAAGTAAAAGGATTGAAAGTGTAGATCATGCACGCACTAGTTAGCATAAATAACAACCACTTGGAGTCAGAAGGACTTTTTAAATCTGGATAAAACTTTTCTTTCATACTTCTCACCATGGAAATCATCTGTCCTGCTCATCTGCTATTCATCTCTTCATTACTGATGATAGTTTTCTCCTGCCTTTAGCCCAGCATATCTCAGAACTGTTTTAGGGTAAGCTTTGGAAACCAGACAGTGATCACTACTGCTGGCATGCTCAGAGACTAGACATCCTGTTTCAGTTTAACTGCTTCTAAGAGCAGAGGGCTTCAAAGGGCTCATGTTTTTTTTCCTTACAACTTGGGCCACTTCACCCAGCTCAGCTGCAGCCAGAGCGTGTCTGAAGCTGTGAAAATTCAGTGAAGAGTAACCAGCTCATTTTTTTGATGCAAACCAGGGAGAAACAAGCCTGAGGCAAAAGGCTGGCTTAAGGTTTGGGTTTTGGTTTTGTCCATCAAAATCTAGGAGGTTAGTTTAGGCCAAGATTGCACATACTTATGTATTACTGAAACTATTTGCTTGGATGGTAATTCTGGCATCTGAAACCTCTACTTCATCACAGCAAACCTGTGAATACATTTGTTTACCTCATCTCACCAGCTATATATTTGTGCATACACGTGTGTTCTTGCATTAGAAATGAGCTGTTGATTTTTACCAAGGCAGGATCTTTCTGACAGGATGCTAACATCTTTGGGGGCTTGGGTTATTGGTGGATTTTTTTCTTTTTTGAAAGAACCTAGCTTATAAGTATGATATGTTTTGCAAGGGGTAACAAACTCCTCAGATCACAAGACATTACTGCAGCAGGATGCTCTGCCTAGGATGGGGTAAAACAGCTCGAACGATGCTCTATTTGCAAAGCTGCCAGTGGTGAATGGAGAAGGGAGAGTCATGCTGATATTTTCATTTAGCTTAAGACAGTTCTATAGTGTCCCTTATCATAGCCAAAGTTGCTGCTTTAGCAGAAGTTGGTTTGATATCCTTCTAGCTCTAGAGAATATGACCAAAGTACTTTTATTTGAATGCTCTCACAGTGCATTTGTCTGGATTTAACTAGCATCCTTCTTTTTCATGATTGATGGCACAGAGAAAATTGTGTCATACACACTTGTTCCATCAGGCCTGAATTCTCATCTGAATCTTCTGCATGTTCACAAATGTTCCAAAAGATATAATCCATTTCTTTGAGCCTGAGTTACCTGATACACGTGACCAGTGAAATCCATGATGCTCCAGCCCACGCAAGTGCCCAAAGTCTGTGCTTTACAGGTTCTTATAATGATGAATTAGTCCCTTCCCCAAGCACATTTCTATGAACTGTAAAGAGTGAATGTGACGAATGACTGTCACATGCATTCACTTGTTCTTTTTTATCCTCACTCAACAGCTTTGCAGTTCAACATTTTGTGTTGGTCCTTGTGAACTCATTACAGGGTTTTATACCTGAGGCTGAGAAAGACTTGTCCCAGTCTCTGTACTGTGGGCTTCACCCTTATAGGAACAATCACATTTGGATCTCAGGAGTTGTCAAAGACAGTCCTGAACTTTGGAGTGACATTTGAACCTTGAGTGCCTTGAAGATGAAATCCCAGGACTTTGAACTTGACTTGGGCAGAGCACTGCAGAATGGGAGGATGGAGGGGCATTTGGGACATTGGCAAGGAAGTGCTGATAGTCTTTTGTATTAGATCGGCATTTCATATGGATCAGTTCACTGCTCCAGCTAAGCTGGCAGTGTCATTTAGTTGTCTGCCTCAAGGATCACCTATTTTTTGAGTGTCTTTTCTGAACCTTTTGCTCATGTTGTAACACTGTGACAGAAGGCTGTCTATATTTTGGGCTATGTTGCAGTAACCAGTTTAATCCTGCGTACTCTAGAGGAACTATCCTAGTTCATGAAACACTGCATTTTTCCATGAGGTCACCTGGATTCATTCTTGCTGAGTTGTCACTATTTATTTGTTCTCAAGAAGGTCAGTCCTGCTTTGAAAACAAGCATCAGTGAAGCTTTGTTTTACAATGGAGGACTTTCGATATGCTACATCTTTTGTTTCAGTATGAGTACCTTGAATATCCAGTGGGCCTCAAAATGCAGAAAGTACAAAACAAAAAAGAAACTTAAAACACCACAGAAAAAGCAAATGCACCCCAATGTCACACCTGTCCATTTTTTCTCCTCACATGTGGGTAAAATATATAATGAAGTAATTCTCAGAATCCAAAAGGCTAAATATGGAAGAAATCCTTACCAATGTGCAGTTGCCTAAGCTGGGTTGCTGTTTCATGTCTCTTTTGGTTTCCCTTGGAAGCATCAAACCCTGACAAGGGTTGATTGAGTTGATGTCTTATGACACAATGTGCTTTTCTTCCTGTCAACAATAGATTGATATTTTTAGATCTCGAGCTAGTATGGTAGTACAAAATCAGAGATCCAGCCTAAGAGCTAGGATGCATGGCTTTAAGGTCCAGTTTTGCTTAATGAAAATCAGCCCTGTGCCCTGACAGGGATCATGCTACTCCTCCCCTGCCTTGTCTATAAGCTTGAAAGAACTTTGGGGAAAGTACTGCTGTATTGGGCATCACTGTGTCCCAGGGCTATCTGGAACAGAAAGCACAGCTGTGGTAGAAACGATCAGCACAAGCAGCAATTTCATTAAACTTGATAGAAAACTGATACATGCAGCATTAATCTTGTATATGCATCCACCGCATAAAGGTGAAATTAAGTATGGATCTTGGTGTATTTTTCACCTTGACGAAAATCAAGCAGTCACAGAATAAAAGTGGAGATGCATTCATAAAATGTGATTTCCAGCAACTTTGCCTAGACATATGGAGACAAAAAAGCTAACAACAGAGGTGCAGGAAATAAAATGTAGTTAATTTGAAATATATCTTTAATATCATAGTTGTCTTTCCTACATTAACATGAAGGCATCTGAATGAGGAGACTGTGTTTCCCATAACAGTACTTTTTTTTTGCCATAAAATGCCTTTTTTTGTCCTCTTCCACTTCTGGAATAAATGAATGATGTGGAGACACATGAGTGGCTTGGTGAAATCAGCCACTTAGCAACACTAGGACCAGATGCCCATGCAATAGAGTGCCAAAGCAGAGTGCTGGCATCCTCCATGGCTTGAACAAATGTCTGGGTCTAATGACTCCATGGCAGCCCTGTCTGCAGGAAGTTCAGGGGCACAATGGCAATGCACAGAGAGCTGCACCCAGCAGCAAAGCCTCGGGTAGCAAATTTGAGTGGCTACTGTATATTATGCAGCCTTTATTTTGGTAAAAGTGTTGGAGACTTTTTGCAAGTGCCCTGGCAAAAAGCACAGTTTCTGTGTGTTTGCCCCATCTCACTAATGGTAACAATCAGCCCACAAAAGAAAACAAATCTGTTAGAAGCAGTATGCCTATAGTCATAGTGGTGACAGCAGAGAAGTTATAATGTGTGCCTTGTGGCTGTTCCATTAATTCTTATTTCATCTTTGTGTGGATTTCAGTGTTTCCTCCATGACAGAACACTGCATCATGTAGTATCTCAATAGCTTAATGTGATTGCAATGCAAAACACTTATTTAAACAAAAATGTAAACTTCCATCCCTCCTTTCTGAGGAGAAAACATTAAAGCTGTGACTAAATTAAACCCACATTTTCCAAGCAGAAAAAAAATACAAAAGATCAAAAGATATTTTGTTTCTAAATTCATGGCTTGTAAGCCAAGTTCATGATTATTGGTGGCTGAGAAATATTTTTGAACATTTGATGACAAAACTTGTATTCAGAGCTATATTTACTATTAAGTAAAATCATCATATTGCTAAGAGTAACTCTTAGCAGTCAGTCAAGCAAATCCTCTGCATGGATGCTCTAGTTATCTCCTTAATGTTCACAGGCCTGTCTGTTCTGTAGTGACTGAAGTCACTATAGAGCAAACTCTGAATAAACAAACCAAAGCTCTAAGTAAACAGCCATTTGATAACAAATCTTTGTAACTGATGGCCTGGGTTGATTTGAATCATAATTCACCTGGAAAGGCACAACCCATGTGGTTGCACAGATTTGACATCAGTGTAATTTTCCAACACATGTTGGCTAAGGAGTCAAAGCAGCATTGTGTCCTTACACTTTTCATTCCTACTAGGTGAGAGGAGGCTTCTTGATTCAAGGAGTTCATAGAATTATAGAATCATAGAATGTTAGGGGTTGGAATGAACCTTACAGATCATCTAGTCCCAACACCCCTTAGTGGTTGCACAGATTTGACATCAGTGTAATTTTCCAACACATGTTGGCTAAGGAGTCAAAGCAGCATTGTGTCCTTACACTTTTCATTCCTACTAGGTGAGAGGAGGCTTCTTGATTCAAGGAGTTCATAGAATTATAGAATCATAGAATGTTAGGGGTTGGAATGAACCTTACAGATCATCTAGTCCCAACACCCCTTACCATGGGTAGGGACACCTCCCCACTAAACCAGGTTGCTCAACATCCAACCTGGGCTTTGAACACTGCCAGGGTTAGGCCATCCACTACTTCCATAGGCAACCTGTTCCAGTGTCTCACTACTCTCACAGTAAAAAACATTTTCCTAATATCTAGCCTAAATTTCCCCTCATTCCATTTGAAAACATTAGCCCTTGTCCTATCAAAGAGTACCTCTTTGTTCAACAGAGATTTGGCTGGCACTGAAGACGTCGGGGTTGAATTTCCAGAATCTGCCTCAAATTTTCCTGCCTGTTGGCACTAGGACCAGGCCGCAGCAGGCAGGGATAAAAACTGGAAAAGAGGTGAAAGCAACAACTCTATCCAGAGGTGTGTGGAAAAGGTGCTGCATCCTGAAGGTCAGGCCTTGGGGACATGTGGGGAAGGCTGTGAAGATGCACACTGTTGGAAGCTCTCTTTGCCACAAACACATATATATCATGTATTAAACTGTGAGGAGAAACCTAAATTGCAGCTGAGCAGTTACAATGGTTGATTATAATACAGAGCAAAGTATTTCTAGCAACAAAGGCCCTAAGCATATTAATTCATTCATCTTATTGCATTGTGTGTAATTCTTGCTTACACTTGCTGTCACGCAATAGAGTTAAAATTTACAATCTTACTGATGTGATAAGATATTTTTATATATGCTGCTTTGTTAGCCATTTTTTCTTCCTAACAATTAATCAACTCCCCAAAGAAGTATCATGTTGGGGAGTGTGGATTTATTTGTGTTATTGAGCTATTCTAGCAGAGCGTTTCTGTGTGGTAGCAGCTCTGTTACAATATGGCCCACTCGTTTTATGACAAGTTACAATTTTCTTGTAATGCTAGCTGCAATTCATCTCAATAATTATGTTAAATTAAGTACTCATGCACATATAGAAATAAACATTAAAAACATTAAAATAAAGTGAGAAACATAATTTAATCTCTCTCAAGCTAAGTAGAGTGGGGATTGCTTAGCAGTCCTTAACTCACCCATCTAAAGCTGGCTGAAGGGTACCAGGGCTGTCAGCTCTCTGGGACAGAGGAGGCACACACCATGGAACTGGAAAAGACTTTGTGGGCCACTGATTTCTGCCAGCTTCTAGGAAACCTGCAGCCCTTCCTGCTTTTGGTGGGCTCGAGCTCTGCCCTTATCCAGGCCAGTTGTACAGCCCCACAACTCCCCCAGTGGCTGTCCTGGAGCCTCATGGCTGAAGGTCTCCTTGACCTTCAGATCCTGAAGCCAGGAGATGTTATTATGGTTGTGACTTTGCATGGGAAGGCTGCCTGCCCATCTCTGGTGAGAGCCTCATGCTGCAGCCCAGGATTTGCTACAATTCCTGTCTCACTCATCCAAGCTGAGCCAAGAAAAGCAGTGGAAGGGCTACTTCAGCTTGTTGGTACACTCCAAATTCTCAGTTACAAGTCTGTCCTCAGCTACTGTTTCCACTGAGCAGTAAAAGCTCCTGAGAAAGGCTGCTGGTACTACATAGTCAGGAGAAGACATTAAGAGCACATGGGTTGTATATTTGCCCCACATATACGCCTTTTGTCCTTGATACAAAAAGCTGATTCCAGATGGAAAACAATGTTCTGCTTACTTTTGGACAGAGTCCTGTTGTTTCCCCTTGGGAATGCAGTGATATACGGTGAAAGCTATTTGACTGGGGAAAAGGGTGCTGAGGAACCTGAGAAGGAAGCAGGAGGGATAAAATGTTGGGTTGAAAAGTTGCTTAGCCTTCTGAATAGGAACTAATAAAAAATCCTGAGGTAGTTATTGGATCCACTGTCAAACCCTTTGTAAATGAGGTGTATGCTGCTAACTTTTTCTCTCTTTTGCATCACTGTTGAAAAGACATGTATGAAAAAGAAACTTTCAGAGAGGATTATGTTCAGGATGACACCTCTTTAAACATCTATCACAAATCATTCCTTGACTGAGGTTCAGACCCTCAAACCATGCACAATCTTTGGAAAGGCTCCATCTTCCCCTCCAAGAGAAGAAGGGTGGTAAGGGAAATGCACAGGAGACCCTCACCTTCAGCAGGTATACTGTGAACCTTTCTAAAGAGCTACAAGTTTTGATTCTCTCTCTTTTGAACAGAGGTTTCCCTAGAAACCATTTTTCTGGTAAATAAAATCACTGATCTTACATAGATTTGCCTAATACTGCTGAAAATGTTTTAATGGCCTCAGAATATAATGACAGGTTATGTGTCTTTAACTGTCACTGGAAAGAAAAGAATGACATAAAGGAAATAAGATAAAGACCACTGGAAAATCAAAATACCTGAAGACAGACATTTTCCAAGCTCTCTTGCTTCGTGCAGGTTTCTGTTGTCAGAATCATCCAGCTGGCCAGTGCCACACCTGTCCCCAGCATTGGCTAGAGTCACACCACCATGTGTGGTGATTTCATGGTGGGACCTGTCCCCAGCATTGGCTAGAGTCACAAAGCCATGTGTGGTGATTTCATGGTGGGCAGTTACAGCAAAGCTGCATTGTCTCATAGCTGCAACTGGGACTATACTATTGTCCCAAGTGCTGCAGAAGAGAGTGGAACAGTGCCTGACAAGATGCTCTTTCCAAGATACAACACTTTCTTCTACCAGTAATCACAAGCTGACACATCATTATTATTGCCCCAAGTAAAGCAGGTACTCCAGAATGAAAAAAAAAATTTATAGTCACTCACTTTTCCAGAAAAAAAATCTAGACAAATGTCTCTCTGAAATATCTATTCCTCATTGCCCCACCAAGCTGAAAAGAGTGTTGTCTTACTCTATGTGCTTGCTTGGAAGCAAACTAAATGCTCAGATACAAAGACACAATGCTGCACTATGAATTATATAAAAAATTTATAAACACATTTGCATGAACGTGTACTGGGGTTTTTGGTTCTTTGGGTTTTTTTCCTTAAAGTGGAGGAGTCACTCTTTGGCTATAAAAGACCTATCCTCTTTTTCTTTTTAAGTTTTCATTTAATTTAGATCTATTTTGTCATCTAAAACCAAAAACATGATCAAAGATAAAGCCTTGGATGACTTCAGGACCAAAAATGAACATGATGTTTGAGATTGCACCAGCTTGTGAGTATGGGCTGCCTCACCTGATTTATTCATTGTCACCTACCAGGAAGACATCAGCAGGTGTGTTCAACATCTGTGAATTCTTCTTCACTACCTGATTTTTCCTGTAAATCCATTTTCTGTATGATCTGAAAAATAAGTAGCAGCATCTTTAAGAAACAGCCAATTGCTTGGAGCGAGATTGGTCATAAGACACCAAGAGGTCCATGAACACACACTACCTATGCTCTGTTGCCATGATCGTTAATTTAATTAAGTGGCGAGTCAGACTGATTCAACACCATACTCAGAGCAAATTCCTATTAAAATCAATTTTCCCTCACTGCCATTCAAAACTTTTAGATGCATGAGGAGTTTGACTGATACCAGTTGAGGCAATGGCTTAATGTACTGCACTGCTTATTTATTCCACCCACTCTTCTCAACTTTTTTGGCTGTTTACCCAGATAAAGGCATAATCTTAATTAAGACTGAATTAAGGGCAGAATGGATTCCTGCAGGCTATTATACAGTGTGCGATATAAAGCAGAAAATAAACAATCATGCTGCACACCACATCTGTAATTACTGTGCTCAGCTGTATAGCGTAGGTGAATCGGCATTACCTTCCCCACGTCTGTTCTCTGCAGCATCCTGTCTTTCTGTGGTGTAGTGTAGTATCCAGAAATCCTTTCTGAGATGGTTGACTTGTTTCAGGGGACTTCAGTGAACATAACTCCAGTTGAAAGGTCTTTCTTCCTCATGACTGTACCAGGTGAGAGCTGGGTGATGGGCTGGTGCCAACCACCAACCAGCTGGGAGGACAATCCAACCTGGCCAACAGGGAGAGCATGTGGCAGGAGAACATATGGCACTTGTGCATCTGTAAACCACATGTCACTGCTCAGGGAGCCCCTTAAGACTGCAGGTTCACCTACACATGCTACAGGTGCAACTGGTTTTGCTCCTGAGAAATGCTGACTGTTTTGCTCTTGCAGTTTTTGCACTCATCCAGAGAAGCTGTGAGACCAATAACCCTTCCATGGATGAGAATAACTTTCCATTTCACATTTCTGTGGGAAGCAATATAATTGCTGGTTGGTTTGATCTTGACTTATTTTCAGTGCAGCATATACAACACACATTTCAGCTGTAGAAGTTTCTTGTGTCAAATTTCATATACTGCATAGGTGAAAAGAACTTTGCTGGAGTGTGTTGCCATTCAAATAATGACATACGTAACTTTAAACACCTTACTGTCTCTGAGAAAGTAGTCAAGTGGTTTTGGGGCCCTGAATTTTATTTTCTAGATTGACCCTATTAACTGCATGTTCTTCACATTCCTAGCCAAGATCTCAGACCACTCATTATGGTTTACTGAATTTGATTATTTTTCTTGCCAAACTGAATTTAACATAAAATTGAAGATATCTTTGTCTTGTAGGTGTTCAGTAGAAAGGAGCTCTGAAATGGTTTGAATCAGTTGGGCCTAGGTTTGTAGTAAGCTAGATTATTTGCTTTTTAAAATAGTTAAACATATTGTAAGAGGCTTAATTGAAGAATCTATTATCATTTGTAATTTTCCTTAAGTGATAACAGTGTCCTGACGTACTCCATGCTTCTTAAATGTAGTTGGGTATTGGAAAGTAGTCAGTAGCCAGAAATCCGTATTTCCTTGAGAAGTTAAGACCCTGTTTCATATGCAAATGAAAATAAACAAAACATTTAGGGTCATAAGCCTTTGCTGATGAGTCAGTTGTGGATTATGTGGCCAAGCACAACCTCTTTCTCCAAACAATAGATGACATATGAGCTGCACACCAGTAGCTAAATCACTATATACTGTTATGCTTCATCACATCAGAAGAGAGTAATTTATTATTTCCAATGTATTTGGAAATGGTGATTGCTCAGTGCACATGAGATACTGAAGTTTACTATTTTTGTTGCAATTTTCTCATTTCTTCAAGCTTTACTCAAGGATTTTCATCCCCAATGTTTCTGGATGCCCATTACAAAGAAATGCCTAAAAATGGGTGTCCAAATACTTTTTCAAATACTATCATTAACCCTACATTCACATCACATACAGTTGGTGTGCCATCTGTTACAACACATAGTGTTTGATATAACAATATAAATTTCAAATTATCATTTACACTATTGCTTCACAGGCATCCTTGCCCTTTGTTGTGCTCAGAAGTTTTAGCAACTTTACTAATTCATCTTTCAGTTCAGTGCAACTTTTAGGTGTTTTCTTCTAGCCAGATTGAAGACAACTCACTTTTCAGTTGTTTAATTCATCAGTTAAGTCTCTTTCTTTATGTTGCTGCTGTGTAACATATGTTGGACACACTGCCTGATGTTATTTTTGTAACCAAAGTCTCCAGGTAAGGACTCTGCACAAAGCACATTGTTTCTTTCATGCAAGTGCTATCAGATTTGGTTTTTTCCATAGAAAGTCATGCAGCATGCCAGTTGACAGGATCCTGAAACAATATTGTTGCTACTGCAGATCTCCACCACTGAGGTAGTATAATGGTAGATACATAACTGCATGATAGATAGACGGATAGATACATACATAGACAGCAGACTGACCAATAGATAAAATGTCTATACGTGACAGATATGTAAGTATAACTAAACAAATATGTAGACTAAATAAATATGTAAACTAAATTTAGTTCATATAATAGATTAACTTGCTTTCCTTCTTCCACTTTGACATTTGACATGAAGGTTACAAAAAAGAGGAAAATCAACATTTACACTGAATTTCTCACTAGAAAAATTCACATTATCCACTTAACATACTTTTAGCAACACCTGCATAATATGCTTTTTGCACCTAGACCTCAGAATTCCTCAGAAAAGAGGCATGTATTGCTGTTATTTCCATGGGCTGTGCCACAAACTGCAATAACTGGACCACTGGAAGGCTGGTGGCAGAGCTTGGCACAGAAGGGAGGTTTCCCAGCCATGCTCACTGGGACACCTTGCCCACCACAAGTCTTGCAGCTCCTCTGTTAGGATCTGCAGCAAGAATAAAAGATCTTGTCATTATGGTCTTCTCTAAAACGCCCTATTTTAAATCTGAATTAGCTTCAAGGGTGTAAAAGCTAGCTTGGATTTATGCTCCTTGACTTCTACAACCAGACTTTTGCTGACCCCTGTGGGGCCTGAGCAGGAGATGAAGACACTCTGGTATCAAAACCAACATTGACACTGCACAAGGCAGTTACACTAGAGCAGAAGAAAGGCTTTTTTACTCTGATATTTGGTGGCTTTAAAACGACCTTAGGAAGGAGGGAGGAGGGAGATTTTCTTTAAACAGGCTCTTAAAGGTAAGAATTTCTACAGTTACAGAAGAAAGTCTTGGTAAATCAGCATTGCTCTAATGAGTGAGAGTTAAGGAGTTTAATGACTGCTTGCCTCCCTGCAAGGCTTGCTTTCCTGCTAGGCTGACTCACAACAGCAATCCACCAGGAAGAGCGCTGCCTCTTGGACCATTACAATGGAACCGTGGGACTCCCACAAACAATTTACGCTGTGGGAAAATCCCCTCTTGGAACTACTGTTCTTTCCCGGAGCCTCATTTGACTTCTCATTGCCACAGCAGGAGCAACTTTTTCCTTTCAGTTCCTTCACCAAAACTCTGCCTGTGAAAATGGAGACTGGCTGCAGAGGAGGCTGTGGATGCTATCGCTTTGCAGCACAGAAAGGACTGCCATGCAGACGGAACTTACTCATCTGCCACTACACCAATTTAGTTTTCACCATGGTGGATGTATAGGGGGCTCCTGGAGACACTGTAGACAGAATAAAGGAAAACTAATCCAGATGAAAAAATGCAGGATTGGGACTGTGAAAATTGATTACCTTTGCTTGGATCGAGCTTTCTATTTTCCTCTTGCTAAAACAAACAAATCAAAAATGCTCCTGGCTGTAAACGTTCCTTTCAGCTCTTTGTGAAATACCTCGTGTGCCTCTAAAAGAAAAAAGAGAATCGATTCACAAAAGAGGAGGAAACAGTATATCCTGTTTTCTCAGGAGCTCAGTCACCGGTGCACTAACGCCATTAAAAAAGGAAACGAGTTTAAACCCCTTTTCATCTCTCTGGGATTTTCTCCCCTCCTTTCTCATTCTTGTGTCTTAACCACTATGCTCTAAGTTATTCTGGAAGTGTGCAAAATTCATTATATTTTCTATCACTGTGTAAAAATACATTTGTATTTTTAATATAAAAAACCACAAAACATTTATGTGAGTCAAACAATAACAAGCTTTCATTTGGCTTCCAGCTCCATTACCTGTGGCCTGAGGCTGCACAGCCTGGGGGAGCAGAGGTTGTGTCAGTTTAGGGTTTTTCCTGGAGGTTGTAGTTGCTTCTTGTTATTACCAGGAAAATTAAAGCGTTTGTTAACGTGACCTGCTACAGGGTATAGCTAGTCTTTCTTGTCACCTACCTGCTGGAGTGCAGACACTGAAATTCAGTTGTCCCATCAACCCAGGAAGGACTCTGTGGCAGAGCACCACACACCTGTGCTGTTTTGTGACTGGTTGGTGCGAATCGTAACAGCTCAGGACGGAGTGTGTGGCAGTCCCACTCATGGGGCTCTGTAACCCACTGGCAAAGACAACCCTGAGAAATGACTGAGTGGCTTTGTTCTTTACACTGGTGTGGACGAAGGAAGAACATCGATAGAGTCTTTTGTCAGACTCAGAGAACTTCTTTCAGATATTTAAGAGAGTATTTCAGTGGCCCAGACAAATCTGGCATTTCTTCCTGCTCTGGTCCCAGCCATACAGATGGACAGACATGCTCTGCTAGACAACCCTTCTTCATCTCCCACATTTTTCTTAGTCTTCATTTTGTTTTCTGAAGTCATAAGAGACACAATTAATGTCCGCTACAGCTGTGTTGACTATCTTGGTCCTCCAGATGATAAGAGATAGACATCTGGGCTCCAAGATCAAGGTGGCTCCATTTTCTCCTAACATCTTGGTCATAAACAGTTTGTGCCACAAGTTCTCTAGTGAACAGCTTACTGACCAGACTTCACAGTTCATAAGGATTTTCCTATGTTATCACAGAATCGTTTTGGGTTGGGAGAGACCTTAAAGGTCACTTAATTCCAACTCCCCTGTCATAGGCAGGGACACATTCCACTAGACCAGGTTACTCAAAGCCTTATCCAACCTGGCTTTGAACACTTCCAGAAATGAGGCACCCACAGCTTCTCTGGACAACCTTACGGAGTTGTGGAGTGAATAGCTTTGGCAATGCTGACACTTTACCCACTGTCTGGTGGACAATCGTAGCTA
Organism: Acanthisitta chloris; assembly: GCF_000695815.1. Taxonomy (NCBI): domain Eukaryota; kingdom Metazoa; phylum Chordata; class Aves; order Passeriformes; family Acanthisittidae; genus Acanthisitta; species Acanthisitta chloris. The sequence continues at coordinate 18,984 of NW_008681414.1, read as the reverse complement.
CACAGTAGGATATATCCATGTAGCTATAGAATTGGGCTGGTTAAGGAAATATTGTCTGTAATGATTTCCTATTGTATAGCACTTTCAAAGGTCAAGGGGTTTATTGAAATAGCTGATTCTTTTTTATGAATATTTCATTTACACGAGTATAGAATATGGAATAGAAGCAAAATATTATAATGCTTTTAGCTGAAGACAAAAGTGGCTTATTAAAAAACCAAAATGTGGCAGGAAGCACTGACAGCTTTGCAATTTGAGCATTGTACAGGAGTGCCAGCAGCAGCAGCAGCATAATTGTTTTTTCTAGTTTTTGGTTGGTCCCCATGCTGGCTCACAGTGTTAATCTCCATATGACTTTTTATTCTGAGAAGTAAATACAAGAAAAACAAGGCTCTGGATGTACACACTGGTTTTACTTGTTTCTTTGTCTAAATGCAAGAGGAGGATGGGTTATGGAGTGATATGTAATATACTGAGCATTAATTTGAAACTGCTTCGCTTCTATTAGCTGATAGGGGAAAAGAATGTAATTCATAGTTCCTTGGTTATGAAAGTAAAAAGAAGTTAAATAGAAATATTTTTAAATCTGTTGAGTGTTTTATACCATTAGACTTCAGAGATGGGGATGCTGAACTGACTTATCTTGAATTAAATTCAGATTTGTTTAGAATAAAGCTTGAAATAAGCATATTAAAATAATTTTCCTTGAACTTTTTTTCAATCTTTAACTCTTTTACTCACTTTTTTTCTTTTGTAGGGAGTTTGCAGATAGCTTTGATTGATTCCTACGTGAATTTTTGTGACCATAAAAAGTGGTGCAGGAAGCCAGACAGATCTCTGATGAGGATTTTGAAGATGCTCTGCAAATCCTGAAATATTTTGCTTAGTCCACTGCTTTTTTAAGCAAAATGGATTTTTTAAAAGGAACTCTGCCACCAAAGATATTCTCAATTCAATGAGTAAATAAATCAACTATAAACACATTTCTTAAATATGAGTCATTATACACATAGAGCATTATACACAGCTGTCAGTGTGAGTTCATTGCCATCAATTAGGATGCAGAGACTGCACCTCACCATCTGAATGCATGAAACTCACACACTCAACATGAGCCAGCAGCTATTAAATATTTTACAACTTTCACCATTTTAACATTTGGGTTAAACAACTGTTCGGTTAGCCAGACTTTATATAGAGCTCACCTTGCAGTACTTAAAAATGCATGTCTCAAAGACAGACTTTCAGCATCATTGTAATTTTTTTTGTTAAATTTCAGTAGCTGAACTTTTCCTGTCTCAACACTGCTGGTGAGATGCTGCTCCACTGCCAGCTGGAGACACAACCAGTTGCAAGCACATATGAAAGGTTATATAGAACTACTTAAAGTAACAAGCTGAAATTTTCTAGGAAGGCTGTGTTTACCCACATCCTTCATGTTCTCCAAATTCAAATGAACATACAAGAACAAAAGACTCTCATTAATATTCATATTTTGACTTCCACAGCAACTACTGGAGAAGAGTTCCATGTGCCAGGTGAAAGTGTACCACTACCTTTTATATGTTTCAAAAGTGCTTTCTGACCTTGCTCCTGCATGGTGAAAAATTCAGTCTAATTGCAGCCTTTATGATCATTTAGATCTTTTTTTTTCTACCATGGTGTCTCTTTCCCAGGCAGAAATCCTGGTCTCTAGTCTAGGATTTCTGTTGCCTTTCTCTGCACCTTCTCTTGCCCTTTCTGTAGTGGACTGATTAGGCAGCCAAATGGTGCCCAAGGTGCAAGCACATCTGCAGTTTACAGAGGAGCAAACTGGTGGTTTCTATCTAGTTTGTAGCTCCTTTCCTAGTAATTGCCATCTTTCCATTTACCTTCTGAGTACTCAGCTGCTGAAAGACGTGAACTAGTGACTGTAGCCATCTTTCACATGAGGTCACTTGTCTAAAGGCTGCAGTACCTTTCCATTGAAGAACAGCTTGGTGGATTGCTTAAAACAGAGAAATTCAGAGCATGTAGGCCTAGTGAATTTGAACTGAGTAGAACAGAGAAATCCTGTAAGTCTTCAAACAAAGGTATATACAATAGCCACTGACTTTTTTTTACCTGAAGTTTATAATGCCATTATCAATTGCAGGTGAAATTAGCCTCCTGAGATATAAAGGTTTTCACACTGGGGTGAACAGAGTTCTACTAGGAGAACAGTTCAGCATGATCTCCTCCCATGTAGGTGCAACATGGCAAATCCTGCAGATCTGGTACCTACTGTTCTGGGGTTGATGGGCAAAGACCATTTCTGTCCCAGCATTGTAAAGAATCCTTCATTTCTGAAAAACCAGAGGATATGCTTAATGAAGTAGAGGATGCAGTCTGACAGGAATGTTGGAAATGGGTGGAGAGGAACCAGCAGATCACAGGCAGAATTGGCAGGCAAGGCGCCTGGCCATTAGCCAGGGGGAAATAGAGTGGAGCTGAGTGTTGGCTGTGGCCAGCTGGTGAGAAAAAGAAAGGGAGCACAAGGAAGTACTAAAAGCACAAGCTCAGGCAGGACAGAATTTGATGTAGAAACCCAAGTTACTCTTGAAGCAATAAACCTTAAAAAAATAACCAACCTTGCCAGCACCATACATTATGGCAAGATGGTGAGATGTAGAAAATCCCTTGGCCTCCAAGGCTTGTAAACAAGTGCAGAGAAGTGAAACAAGTGCAGGAACAAAGATCAGACATGAAACAGGAGAGAAAAACCAAAATGATTTTACAGGAGCACTCTGAATTTTCCCTGCTTTGCATTTTATCATCAATAACAAAAAGTGAAATTCAAGTTCTGCTGAGAAAATAGCAATGTGCATTGGTATAAACAGCTATGCAGTTAAGAAATTATTGCATTTTCCTTTTCAATGCAAAATTCCACTCCTTCCAACATGTTTGAGTTTTTTTCTCAGCAGCCTGGTACAAAAATCACTAAACATGACTATATAAAAATTCAGATTTTCCAGTATTTCTGTGCAATGTGAAGCTCTGCTGAAGCTGGCAGAAGCCTTGCCTAGTTAAAAATAAGAATATTTCATATCCATTAGTACTTCCATAGTTCTTCTTTGGGAATCATGTTCTCCTGGCTAGTGGAAAATAATTATTTAACTTTATAAAAACTCACCTCAACAATTCCTGTTATTTGACTGAAGGAATCCACATACTCTAATCTTTCTTTTTTACCAGTTTGAGGAGAGGGGGTGGCAGGATGTGTGTGTGTGTGTGTGTGTGTGTATGCATGAAACAAAATGGATTATGAATTTGAAAATTGCCAATTATGTTGCATCACACAGCTCAAAGCACTGGCACAATGATGAACCCCAATCCAGATTTTTCAGCTTAAATGGCTTTACATTCAAGCAAGCAAATTAACCATAAAATAAAGGGGGGTTTTTACAAAATATCCCAAGAAAGAATAAACTGCAGATAATAAGCACCAATCTGGTGTTGAATGCTGCCCAAGATACCAATTGTTTTAAGTCACGACAAAGACAGCTGAATGCTCATCTTGTGGGTATAGAGCATGGATGATTGCTTGCCATGAGTATCTTCTCTCACAAATAACAGTTTTTTCGCTCTTAATTTTCTGCTAAATTGGAAGCTAACTGCTTCCCACATTGTCGTCGGAGCACCTGCAGCTGTGCTGGATTTCTGCGCACCATTTCTTTTAGGTAAAACAGCACTCCACTTCCTTGAGCTCATCATTATGTTTATGTCTTCCTTTCATTGCACTGCCGCACTAATGATTCAGGCAGGCTGGTCAGTCATTAAGTGACAAGCAAATGATACCATATGCAATGTGTGACTAATCGGTCTGAACAAATGAAATCACAGACTTGCTTTTCCCATCATTCATTTCACAAACAGTAGCAATGTGGTGCACAGCAGGTAGTTCAGTTAAAACCAGCCTTGTAAAACAAATCTCCTGCAGCCGTTTAAGTGCGCTGTGATGGATTCAATGCTGTAGCTACTAGATGATGCCCAGGGGAACTAAGGATGGTTTGGGCGAAGGGAAGTAGGGAGGAGGAGAAATGCTTGGTACATACATTACAGTAATTAAAGGTTTAGTTACCGTATTGGTTTGGGTATTTTGTTTGTATGGATCACAGAAATGACTACTGGATTACCAAGCCCAAAACATGCATAACATACACAATGCTTATCAAGACAGAATACACAGGTCTTTAACTAAAAGTTCCCCAAAGATGCATATTTTATGCAGATCTAAGCAAAATTATCTCTGATAGCTATAGTGGGAGGACATACATATGCAAAAGTGGAATTTAAATCTTTCTTTTCTCTGTGCCCAAAATGCCTTTCACTAATTTTAATGAGATATTTTTCTCAACAATACTAGCATTAAAATATTTAATACTAGAAGTATTTAACACTTGTATTTGAAAGAGTATAGAGATTATTCCCAGTAAAATCAAAGGTACAAAATAATGTCATCTGCTATCATTACAGTTTTGCTAATATTAAATAAAAACCCTGGGTAACTGAAGCCATTTCCTAACCGGCTACATGAACTGTGATATTTTTATCATGATTATATGCTAGTTCAGAGTTATATTCTGCCCATAACTCATTGAGAAGGTAACAAAAATATTTCTGATCTTATGATATCAACTTCTCCAGCATGGACATGAAGGGCCCTCTGTCCTAAAGATTTCTTCCCATCCTTTACTCAAAACTAATTTTATTAGTTGAAAAAACCCCACAAGAATAAAGAGAACACAAACCAATCTATTGTTTAAGGTAAATAAATCAAGAAAATCCAAAAGCATGGTAAAAGGTAGAACATAGATGCATTCACTTAACCCAAGTCAAGACTTTGAGAAGTTACAGTCATAGCTAATGAGGAGACACAAGAAGAATTTTCTAAGTTGCTCATGTAGCAATGTCAGAAGCTTAGATAAGAAAGACAGGGACCCATTCATCTTCCAGCATATACATCACCCCACAGGTATTTCTCAAACCTCAAGGATATATTTGCATTAGAATGCCAGTACTTAACGACAATCAAGCAGTCACTTTGACCATCTATGTCAAAGTAGATTTGTGGGTTTCTGAGTCACTGACAACTCAGAGTCAGAAGATTGTGAATACTTACAGGTCAATCATGTAACAGTAAAAAGCACAAAGTGGAAGCAGGTGGTACTTAGAATCATAGAATCATAGAATTTTAGGGATTGGAATGGACCTTGCAGATCATCTAGTCCCAACACCCCCTGCCATGTGGAGGGACACCTTCCCACTAGACCAGGATGCTCAAGGCCTCATCCAACCTTGCTTTGAACACTGCCAGGGTTGGGGCATCCACTACTTCCATAGGCAACCTGTTCCAGCGTCTCAGCACCCGCACAGTAAAAAACGTTTTCCTAATATCTAGGCTAAATTTCCCCTCCTTCAATTACTGAAGCACTACCTACAGTTCTTTTACAATTAAAGACCTATATTGATGCATTCATAATTATCAAACAAGTGCCCCACAGTCAAATCTGCCAGAAAGCACAGTCTACATATTTAAAGAGCAGAAAAAACCCTAATATGTTACTTAACAAACCTTATCAATATCTATAGGAGAACAATAAGAACAGCCAGAACAGATCAAAACAAACATCAGTTCAGACAAATATAATCTCTCTAACAGTACCAGATGTGGATATCTGGAAAAGAGGGTATGAGGACAGAGCAAATTTATGATATCTCTCTCCAAAGTCTCCTGTCCCCAAAACATTTTTAGTCCAGGGACTTTTCAGGGCCTCATGTTGTTTCTATGCATTTAACAATCATCCATGTATTTCTCTCCCATGAACATGTCCAATGCCCTGTAGAATAGTGGCAATAAACTTGCAATCAAAGACAGTAATAAGATACAAAGCTGGAAATGGAAACTCAACATTGCAGTTAGGATAACTAAAAATGGCAATGATGTAATGAGGATTGTGGACCACAAATAAATTTTGTATCAATCTGACTAATATCTGCAAAAACTTACTCTAGTTCAAAGTGCTGTTTAGACAACCCATACCATACTAAATGTCAGAAAAAATCAACACAAATTCCAGCCAACAACCTTCTGAATCATTAATTTCACTGGTGTGTGACACCTTGCTACTATTTTTCTACAGAAATTTAAAACACTATACCTTCAGTGGCATGAATTTTTGCATCCCTAAGAGCAGGAAACATTTTCTTTATTTATATTATATTGTGTTCTACTGTATTATTATAAGCTCAGCTGTTTCCACATGGACTAAAGATAAACTGACTTACTTCTCTTTACTGATGTCACTCTAGTTCTACAATTTCCACATGGTATCTAGCTAGTGCTACAGTTTGTAAAGATGCCTTTCAGGAATCAAACATTTCTGCAACAGGGTGTGTTGGTTAGGTTTTTTTCCCAGGGTTGCTGTTCATTGTTTAAGTCATTGCAAGATGGAGGAATAATATATATTGCCTGTTTCTACTGCATTTTTTCCTTATAATGCCATAATCCAGAAGCTTCTGATGCAGAATGTCTCATTCAGGTCCTTTTCCTTCAGAGAAAATAAAGACATGAATATCCCAACTGCAACAAATATTGGATGTCATAGGGGGTCACATGCAATTCCATATAACTTAGTGTTTTTCTGAGTATGTGTTTATCCAGCCATTTATTGATATCTAATATAAATTTACAGAGTGTGCCTGGAAGCTGCAGGGCACATTAATGGTGTACCTTTTCCATGTCTTGCACCTCTGAAGAATCTTTTAAATATTTTCTAGAATAGAGAATGGTAAAGTGGGATAACACAAGGTAAAAATAATTTTTAAACCTGCCTAGCACTGCAAACTAAAAATCAATGCTCAGATATTCCCTAGTAACTTTTGTTCCTTTCTCTCCTTCCTTTTAAATACTGACATTAAAAAAAAAAAAAGAATTACAAAGGAGCCTCCATGGCTTTCTGTCAGATACTATCTTATTTGTAAATACTTCTTGTAGTTTAATTACTCCCTTTGTTGTTATTTTTCTTCTTGGTTAAAGAACAAGTCTCCAAATTGTTCTTTGTATCTATCTATTGTGATCTTTGTATCTATGAAGATGAGATCTGGAAATTAAGGAAACTCACATCAGCTACATAATTATGTGTATAAAGAGGTCTGCCACACTTTCTTGTGGTTTTTTTTTGTATTGCTAACAAACACATATAATATGAACCATTTGGGGATTCTAGGGTTTAAATAAATATTTTCTGGAAAAGCCCTGCAAACATCAAGGTCTGTAAGCAAGTAATAAATTGTTGCTTTAGTAGAAAAGCTTTCAGCCTTTCAGTCCCACTGCTCCTGGCCATTTAGAATGACACTTTCAGCGCTTCCGTCTACTTTAATGAAATATATGGCTCTCTTTACTTATGGCTGCTTTTGTACAAGCATCCCTGGAGTGTGCTGTACAAAACTGAGGTTATAAGCAAGAAGGTTGAAAATGGAACAAAATAGACTGTACTTCTGGGACTGGGAATGTCACATTATTTGTTCCAAACTGTTAGGAAACCTTTCAGTCCCCACGCAGGTCTTTAGGAGGGTTTGAATGCAGAGCTGCTATGGTACAGTTTGTCACAGAGTCATTAAAGCACTAATCCTGCAAACAACTAAGAGAGGAATTACAGAGCTACAGAATCATTTATGTTGGAAAAGACCTCTAAGATCATTGAGTCCAACCTTTGACCGATCACCACCTTGCCAATTACAGCACTAAAGTGCCACATCCAGTCATTTCTTGAACACTTCTAGGAATGATGACTCCACTACCTCCCTGGGAAGTCCATTACAATGTTTAACAATCCTTTCTGTGAAGAAATTCCTCCTGATGTCCATCCTGAATCTCCCCTGTTGTGGCTTGAGGTTATGTCCTCTCATCCTGTTGCTAGCTGCCTGGGAGAAGAGAAAGTAACAAGTTATTTGAGTTGCCTCTCAATGTATGCTGTCTGTCTATGTCAGCAGGTTCAAGGATGAAGACATCCTCCTCTTACGGTGAGTTCAACAGAAAATGTTGAACAGGGCATGTGCCACCTCCAGCCAGCCAAAAAAAATGATGGATGAAAAGGTGTCTTCCCCAAAATCTTTATAAACAGGACTTGTTAACAATGCTAGGAAGGATTTTACAAAAATGCCCCTAAATTGTCAATGGATACAGAGTGGAAAACCTCAGTTATTTTCACCTTATGGCCCAGGAAACAATGTGGGTCCCTACAAAGGAAATGGATTTCAAGGCCACTGGCATTTGCATGGGAGTCTGTCACTGTCCAACACAGACCATCTTCATTTACTTCTCCCACCATGAAAGTACTATGCATTCTGCTCTGCTCACACATTTGGGGCTATATCACCAGAAAGATACAGAAATGCTGCTTTTTTATATACACCAGGGCTCAGAAAGGACAGCTGTTTGTGTGAATACAGCTCTGCCAGTTGTCACAGCCCAAACTCCCACCTAAGGAGTCCCCTGAGCCCAGGTGCCTCACAGGAGAGACAACAAAAGGGAAAAGTAGAAATATTTTAGCATAGACTAAAATGTCAGGAAGGCCCTGTCATTGTTTGATGTGCAGGTCACACATTTTTTTCCACTCTGTGCCAAGTGTCTCACTGTCATATTTCTAAACCACTTACAAAATTTTTTGTGCTATACCCAAGAGAAACACTTTAATCAGGGCTACTGTTTGAGGTGAAAAACAAGTGGCTCCACAAACACAGTTACAGAATCATAGAATGGTTTGAGTTGAAGGGACCTTAAAGGCCACCTAGTTCCAAGCACCTGACACAGGCAGGGACACCTTCCACTAGACCAAGTTTCTCAAAGCCGCATCAGACCTGGCCTTGTAATGGGGCATCCATCCACAACCTCTCTGTGCAATCCATGTCAGCATCTCACCACCATCACAGTAAAGAACTTCTTCCTAACATATTAGCTAAAACTACCCTCCTTCAGTTTGAAGCCATTAAACCTTGTTCTATCACTCCATACCCTCATACAAAGTCCCTCTCCAGCTTTCTTTAGGTACTGGAAGGCTTCAACAGGTTCTCCCCAGAGCCCTCTCTTCTCTGATCTGAAAAACCCCAACTACCATGGAGGTTACATAGAGCTTTATAATTTCACAGCTTCCTTGTGCAGCACTACGTGTTTGGAGGAAGGCTGAGTTCCTCTCCCATCCCTTATGATGCTACTTTTCATTCTCATCAGGCTTTTTTCAGGGTACCCATTTCCCTTAAGCTTTCCTCATGATACTGATGTCTCACATTGGCAAACCCCCAGTTTACTCATCTATTTTCTTCAATCAGTGAGGCACCAGCAGATCTCCAAATCTTCTCATGCTCATGTATCTATAGGGCTCAGGTGTCCCAAACTCTTTTAGTCTGGTCTTCTAAAGAAAGGAGGCTAATGCAATCATATCATTCATTTACTGCACAATCCCCCAATTTTAACTCATGAATTCTTCAGCCAACTGAAATTAAATTTGACATAGAAATTTATCATGTACTTTCTAAAAAGTTGTAGCTGGAGAGAAGGGAGAGACCCAAGGCAACATCTTCCCTCCTCTCCTGAAAATCTGTTGAGGTTCACCCTGTTGTCCATTAGGCTTCTCCTAACCAGAGTTCAACCAAATAGTCTGGCCATCATGTGCCCACCTAGTGATGAGTTGTGATGGACATAGCCTGATGGTCATCAGCAAAGAGTCAAGGGTGCTGAGCCCTGGGAGAGGCTAGCATGGGGGAGAATCAAGGCCAGGGACAGAGGGGAGGGAGGATGAGAATAAAATGGGGAAGATTCAGGCTCTGTTGTACTGGACATGAAGGGATTGAAAGTACAGAAATTAACATAGAAATTGCCAATTTAATTTACTGAAAAACAGGTTTCATTAATTTCACTGTTCACAGAACAATGTGTTTAACGAAGAAATTGGCATTCAGCAACTCAGTGGTTTTGTAATGGTGGATTGAGGAGAGATGGAAAGAAGTGAATTTTATCTCCCAAAAATTGTACTTTGCTAATGGCAAACCTGACTTCAGTCTTATTTGCAGCATTAACATTTGCAGTCACATTTATTAAGGAAACTGTGTCCTTATGCAGAAACTGCAGGCAAATGGTAGCTCTTCTACCTAGCTCTAACCCCAGTAGTCATTTCTGTAGGTATTCTGTTAAAATAAAACTCTTGGACAAAGGAACAGGAAACTAATCTGAAAAGTTTTGAAAAAACTGCAGAACTGGTTGTGGTCCTGATGCACTCCCACAGAATGTCTTAAAATCATGTTGTGAAAAGCTGCCTCCCTTCAGGGTGGATGAGAGGCACCACCACAAAGATGG
>NW_008681414.1:4849-8572 GCF_000695815.1 Acanthisitta chloris | reverse complement strand
CTCTTTCCACAAACACTGGGGAAAGGCATCCGGAGGGCTGCCCTTACAGCTTGCTTGGATGAGGTGAGCACAGCCCCATCGAGTAATTTGGTGCAGAGAGCACTAGAATTTGTCGTTGCTCAAAAGATTAGTTAATCCCAGGAATTTTGACTTTCTGAATTACTAGTAGATAACCTAATTCATAGAGTTGACACTATTCTTTAGCAAACTTGCTGCACTGTGTTACAAACCAGTTTCTGGCACTTCACAAAAAGAAAGCACTTGTTTAATTGGTTCTTTTTTCCCTTGCAGTTGTATACGTGTACATATATTGCACATACATATGGTTGTCACAGCAGAGCATTTACTTAACAAAAATCAAGGATTTGTGCTGTATGAAAATATGGAAAATAAACCAGAAGAAATTATTCAATTTTCAGTACTGTCTGCAAACATTGCCCTGCCAAATTGCATGGAAATGAACAGATTATTTGATATGCAATTCTAAAAGGAAAATCCCCTTCAAAAATTAGAGATGGCAACAAAATATTTCTTTATATCCTCCACTTAAAAAAAATAAATAAATTTCCTTGCTTTCTCCCTCCCCTAAAAAAAACCCCAAACCTTTCTTGTTTTTCCTCTCCTGACACCCTTTAATTATTGCTCTTTTGTAGGTGACACTGTGTGCTGTGGTTGCATGGCTGAGCAGATGCCACCCCTGCCAAGGGATGAGGCACCCCACAGAGCACCAACAAAAAGCCCCAGCACCCAACCCAGCTGGGCTCCTATGAATAGCTCACCCTTTCTTTATTAAGAAATGTGTTAGTACCATGTGTGCCAGATCAGGAGAGAGATGATATGTACATCTAGGTGTAAATATAGTGCATCTCCATGTTGCATAGCCCCAAAACGGGATGCTATCCTTGTCTGCAAGGCAGTGTGCAAACATCAATGTTTTTGAACCAAGGCCACCACCACACCAAAACCAACATGAACAGAAGATGCCAGAGAAGCCTTCAGGCTGCTGCCTGAGACCAATGAGGTGTGGGACCTGCTGCCCAGGACCTTGCCTGCCCTTAGGGCTGACTTATCATTCACTGCCAGCTGTGGGCAACCAGTAACCTTGGAGGCAATGGGCCAGTAGTGCATGGGCTGTCTACCCAGGAGGTGGAAAGAGGCTAAGTTTCAAAAACTAAAGTTCTGCAGCAAAAAGGCAAAATCCAAAAGGCACTGTAATACAAATGTGTCGCTGATGTCAAGAGAGACTTGATTAACAACTGAGCCACCTACACAAATTTATATGGCTGGGTACTTAAAGCTAACACCATACTAAGTTTCAGATAGCAGCCACCACCTTAACTTTCACCTGACACTGGATCTGATACATGAACATGACATACCATTCAAACAATGCTTTCTTCTCAACTTTCTTTCAGCTTAATCCTCATCATACCTGGTAGACTCAAGAGAGGGCAGGTCACAGAGATAGAGGTAAAACCCAACAAATGCTGCTTGATGTGTGAAGTGACACCTATTTACCTGGGGCAGAATGCTGCAGAGTCTTCAAGAATTCTAATACATGTGAATAAAATCATTAAGTAATCTACACTTTATTGTGCAAGCCTGTCAGTTGCAGGAGTATTATTTGGAAAGTAAACAGACAAAAAGATCTGAACTAGCACTGCTGTAGTCAGCCAAATTACACCAAAACAAAATTCCTAAGGATGTATGATGTGGAGCAGAACCCAAGTTCTCAGTTTTGCTCTCTTAAAATGAAGGAAGAACAGACTGTCTTGCAAGAAGTTTTAGAGACTCTGTCTAAAGCTGTTGACAGGTTTCAGATGGAAGAAATGGTGCTAACAGATCAGAGCTTCCCCTGTCACTCTGATGCCTGAGTGCTGGAAGAGCCACATGGTACAGGTTATGTACACTGAGTTACATACCTCATGTTCCCATTATGCAACCACCCTGTATTGCATCCTGGTGTGTAATCACTCTGTAACATCCTGTGGGTAGCTGTCAAATTATTAAAACCTTGGTTTAACCTCATGATATCTGATAACTACTGCACCAAATGTGTAGGAATCTGAATGATTTTTCACTCTTAAACAGAGCTCTTCATTTTTCCAGTAACCCAGCAAAGTGGCAAATAAGGAGTTTGCATGATGCCTTCGCACATAGCAGAGGGTGTGGAGGATTATTTCAGGATGCACTGTGATAACAGAAGGGCTGACCTGTGGTAAAGACCCTGGTCTGATACTCAGGTTGCAGAAATTCAGCTCCCAGCTCTGTCATATCCTGCAAGAATGATTTGAGGCACATCAGCTACAAGTAGTGCCAGTAAAAGTCCCAGATGCTTTAAATTTAGTGCTTGGCTCCAAAATCCATGCTAGGTGTGAGCCAGGCCACCTCAGAATGGTGTTGGGAAAAGCAGACACTGGGAGGGCTGCTCCTGAGAGGTCTGGGTACTGACCACATGCAGAACAAGAGGCAGAGGACTCGGGCACAAGCCTCCTGTACTCACACACCAGCAGCTCTCAGGCACCAACCACAATGAAGAGCAAGAGCCATTGCCAAACCACACACCACACAGCACCTATGCTCCTGTTTTCAAATTAATAAACCAGATCCAGCAGTGCCAGTGCTCTCCACTTTTCACCTTCACCATGAGAATATAGTGGTCAGAGGGATGAAACAGGAGATTTGTGTTGTTTCCTCCTCAGTGGGAAGGAAATCAAAGCCGTATCTGACACCTCCTTGCAGCTTGCCAGGCCTGAGTAGCATGCTCCTCTGCCAGTTCCCGTGACATCAGAAGGAAAGAAGTGAGTTTTGACTTCGTGATCCAAGTGCCTGGGCACCACCTGGGGCTGGGGATTCCTGGAGGCTTGATCTGGTCTCCATGGAACTTTGAAGCCAACAAACAAACACGGACAGAGCTTGGAGCATAGGGACCAAGCCTCAGGCTCTCCTTATCCCCTTACAACACACAGCCAAAAGCCTTACCACGATGCAGAGTCTGGCTCCCTCTTGTGCTCTCTCTTCTTAACAAATTAATTTAGAAAATATGATGCAGTGGAATATTTTTAACAGGTGCTCTAAAAGCACATCTAACCTAGGGCTCAGCCTCTCACACATGCTGTAGTGAACTTGAAGCCATTCAGGTAAGGAACTCAGCTTCTCACTCATTTGGGCAAGCATGCTTTTGGGCAAAAGGGAAAAAAAAAGTGGAATAGGATTGTTTTTCACATTTCTAATCTTTTTGCAGAAGACTTTCCATTACTGACAAGCTGCATCTGTGACCTGTCAGACTGGGGTGCATTTGCACAGCCCAGTAGGGAAACCACTTCCCTGCAGAGATCTCTGCTGCAGCTCTGCCAGCATATAGGTTAGGAATTTCCAAGGGAAGCAGCCAAAATGGTAAAACATGACATTTCTAGTGTTTTACAGAAGGTGTCATTGTTGTGCTGTTCTGTTTGACAAATTCCTCTCCAGTGTTCAGCAAGCTGCAAGTCACCTCACAAAAGTAAACATTTTTCATTCTCATTCAACTGCAGTCTATCCCCTATTAAGCTCAAGGTTAAATATTTCCTGTCACAGAATTTAACTATACATATAGGCAAATATCACAAGCTACTGCTCCTCTTCATTTCCTTGTAAAGAAGATAAAGCAAGTGTGTGTGTGTGCAGTCTCACAGAATCTAACCTTAAATTCCTGGTAGTAAAAGGAAACCTCTATTTTACCCA
>NW_008681414.1:0-4830 GCF_000695815.1 Acanthisitta chloris | reverse complement strand
ACTCATTATAGAATGTTATCTGCACTTTTTTGCTATGTCCAGCATGTCTGTGCTTGGTAATGCTTTGATCACTACACAGGCACTGGCAATACAGAGGCACACAGGAACAAATGTGGTCCCAGGAATGTGTCTAGCAGCCATCAGGAACCTGCTGGTTATCCCTGTTCAGAGATATCATGCTGGTTATCACAAATCCTCCAGGTATCATGTCTCTCTGCAGAATGCCTTACATCTTACTCGCAGAACTAGAGCAGAGAAAATCATTAATGTATAAAAAATAAAGAAAGACTAAAATATTTTCTGCTGTGGTTGCAGAGGAATGGCCCATGATGCCAAACGTGCATGTCTTGCTGTGATGTTACACATTTTTAGTTTAATCATCACAAACTGCAGTCATCCCTGCTACTAGTGTTCCTATAGCTATATTTGATATGATACATTTGTTCTAGCACTTTTGCTTCAAATTAACTGTTATGATAATGCCATTTTCCCAAATTGAATTCTGCCATAGACAGTTACCTCATCCACAAATAATTTTTCACTCTCCACATGCTTTCAGCAAAGCAAAAGTGAATCCAGGCCATAGAAACAAGAGCAGAAGAAGGTGAGGATCACCTTTCCTGGAGAGAAATTATCCATTCAAGACCCTGATACTGAGTGAAGAGTAAAGTCTGATCCAGTTCCCTGCCAGAACTAAGATTACTCTTTCCTTGTTTGCAGCCAGATTAAGCAAATAATAAATGCTGATCCATGTGGTTTTCAAGTGCAGAACTTACTTGAGATCTCTCACAGATTGGACATAAGTGCCTATACTTTTTCAGTGTATCTCTATAATATTGTATGGTTCCCTCTTATATAACATGGGATGAACAGATATCACTCATTTTTGGAGCTGCTCTTGCCAGGATGAGCAGATAAAATGCATTGTCAGTGCCCAGCTAGTGGGAGCTTCAGCATAGATAGTCCTCTCTCAAGCACAAGAGACCCTAGATGGCATTGTGAGACACTTCTTCCGCTCATCCCGTTGAGATGGGATTTTTCCTGCCTTTCTGTTCTATTTTGTACCAAAAAAAAAGACACCCCAAGCAAATGCTACACAAACTTCAGTTCACATTACTTGTGCTCACTTGCATGTTGTGTGTTTGAAATCAAGACAGGAAGCTTGATCTGATTCCTTCCCAAATTGCTCCATCTAGATACATGTCTTCATTGATTAAAAGCCAAAGCAATATGTTTTGTCATAAAGTACACTTGTACTATAACCTGGTTTGTGCAGCAGCAGTTCTGCCTCAGGTTGGTGCCATTCTGGTATATTGAAACAGTCTTGCTTGGCCAAACAACATTCAGGACCACAATGGCTCCTTTCTTCCTAAAGCACTTTGCTTATGCTCCTTAACCAAGCTTCAGAAAAGAAGTTGTAAGGTAGTCAAGCATTAGTATTTGCATTGTTAAACATCTAGGATGCAAATAGGACTGATATTCAACTTCTGTTCCCCTGAACTGCTCTCACTTCCATACTACAGCCAAAGACATGAAAAAAAAGAACAGAGAAAGCAAAAAGTTACTCCTGCACCCATTTGCAATTAGATACAAAAAATGGCACTACTGTTTTACTGGTAATAGTCAGATAGGAATAGGGTAGCAGGAACAATAACATATCAGTGTCATGTACAGAACTCATGAATGGCTGGTCTCCTGCCTGAGACACTGAGGGACAATTCACCTTTTTCGCAGGATGTACAAAAAGGCAGGACCGGAAAAAACATGGAAGAAAAGGCCTGTGATGTGGAGCAAAGGAACATCAACAGAAATGACATGCACAAAAAGGCTGAACAGATAATCTCATCAGTCCACTTAAATGGGAATCTGTCTCAACAAATCTGATAAACTGTGGTCAGTGGACCACGCAGATGACAGAGGAACCTCTCACTGATTTAGTATATCCTGTAGTCTATCTTGTTCACACCTGCAGTTTTGAAGAAACAAACTCTTTAGGCACAGGACTTCACCACTAGATGTCAGTGGTATCTGAGCTTTCGAAAGGAAAAATACAGCTAAAGGCAGGCTAGCTGCTGGCAAAGTTTCTTCTAACTCACACCAGCTTTCTCTGCAACCAAATGTAGTCAACAGAGCCCTTGCTTGGTCAGGATGGTAATGTGCTCTTTGCCGAAACTCCCCCCCAATTAGAACCTTGCCTGTCTTGTAGTAACACACAGCTCTTGTAATTTCTTGTCTAGCTGTTTCTGGGAAACGATACCTACCTTTGCCATGCTACTACGTCTCAATGTCCTCTGAAAACCTTAGCATTTATCCTAAGTCTTTCCTCATTTGCACTTGTACAAAGCCAGACTGAATTCCCTGCAGCCACTCAAGTTGCTCTGAGGAATAAATCAAGTTAGGAAAATGCACAAAATTAAATTTGATTGACTAAACAACATTATACTCTTCAGCAGAAACTCTTATTTAAAAGTAAAGTGAATTACCTCACTTAAAATTAAGTAAACCTCATCAAATAAGCAGTAAACAAGGGTCTAAATTAATTTCAGACACGTGTGAGTTTTCTTCAGATTTTGCATGTGGATTTCCCTTAACAGTCCTCCCTTATTCTGCCTCTGCTATGCTGGACTTGTTCAATTCGTTCCCAGTCTTGTCTTATGCCTCTCTGCTAGTTCCTACTATCAATCACATCATCACCTACTTGGACTTAAAAAGTGGCCTTCAGCCAACAATGTGCCCTGAAGCTGGAGCATGCAGCTGTAGCCTTGAGCCAAGGTCAGTGCTGACAGCTGATGTCAGCCACAACAGTTTTCATCCCTGTGACAGAGCACCCAACACCCAGAAGCTCTGCCTGGTCCTCTTCTGGTGCTGCACCACAAACAGAGGGATTGACCTTGTATAAAGCAGCAGACAGAGCAGTTCAGAGTTATTTACTGCTTTAAAGTGTTTCAAATTGGATACAGAGAGTATATTCAGTTTTATAGTGTAGTCAAAGACTCAGCCTGACAGCAGACATTTGAGCATCCAGAGTTTTTCAAACACAGTGGAAATCAACAGAACTTCAACTTGACTTCACACGCTCATTCTGATTGAAAGGGAGAGGCAGCCTTATGACAGCAGCTGACCTTGTTTTGCTAAAGTTTTTCCGAGCTGTTTGACACGTCTTGAAGTCTTCAAACTTTTGATGACTTTATGGCTGAAAGATCGTCACCTGGAGCTGCTGAGCCGACTTTCTCAGCAGACACTTGCCTGTGCCACTGTCACCCCCACTGACAGGCACCCAGACGACCTCAGTAACAGCTTCATTGCTCATGAAGCAACAAAAACTTTGCCTAGCATTACAGAGAGCTCTCACAAGCATTTCTTGGAAGCCTTTTTAATTTACCAAGGAGGCACTTGGTCTGGGGCTTGATCCTCACCATCTTTTGCCATTTCTAGGTCTGAATCATTCCTGTTTACATTTACTAGTAAATTCTCCTCCAGCAAAGCATAGCTCTTTGCTTTCAAGCCATCTGTCACAGCTGGCAGTACCTCTCTCAAGGGACACTTTACCACTTAGGTTAAATGGAGTTCTGCCAGGGCCATTTTTCCCTGCTAAGTAGCACTCCTGTCTAACCCATATCCCTGCAGAGGCAGCTCCATGCTCAGCTGGAACAATGGCAGGACTTTTCCTTTCCTATATTATTCTCTATAACCTTACCTGAACCAGCTCTTCCTACGCTGCAGACAGGAAAGGACTTGCAGTGCCGACAGCAACACCAGAACAGAACAGAAACTGCAAGTTTTAGGAGGCCAGACAACTTTCTGCAAGAAAACCCATTCAGAAGACCATTCAAAAGACCCCCCTCCTAGTGTAAACCATAATTTAAGACCCATCTACTCAAGGCAGGCTACCCCAGTGATTGTTCCTCAGTGTGGTATAGCTCATCTGGTTCTGTTTAAGGACATCTTCATGTCTTGCTCATGTACTTCTCTAAATTTATAGCACTGAATCATATTTTCAGGCAAAAAGGGTAAAGTAAGTTTGGATTTCCAAGCAAATTTTATTCTGAACTATGTTGATTAACTATTTCTTAGCGCCCCCAGGACTGCTCTAACTCCTTACCACAGAGACAAGAGCTGAAATCTTGCAAAGAGGAACTAGTGGCACCAGGACCATAAAGAGCACTAAAGGCAGCCCTCAAAGACTTGTTAGGAAAGTCTTATATACACACCAACCCAGCACTATCGACGTCTCTCTGCAAAGTAACAACTGACCAGCCAAATATCCAGGTGCAATCAATCAGACCCATGCAGAGAACACAAAGAAAGAGCTTCCTTCTCACCTGCTGTATTTGGATGTTGACAATTTGGATGAGGGGATTGAGTGCACCATCAGCAAGTTTGCAGATGACATGTTCTTTTTCTTGATCAAATACTTTAGGCTCTTCTAGGGAGATGAAGCAAATTAGGAAATGCGTTCTTTTTTTAAAAAAATACTGACGAAAATGCTTCAGGAAAAAGAAAACTCAATTTGCTTTAAAGGACAGATGCATGTGAATAAGCACTTCAATAAAAGTGAAGGGATTGATTAAAATTTATCTGTAATGAAAAAAAGTGATTAAAATTGAAGGAAATTGATCTGAACTTAAAGGCAAAAGAAAATCTGAGTTGTTAGATGGAATCTTAAGACCAAGTGTGTGCTACCAGCCCAGAAAGCCAATTGAATCCTGGGCTGCATCAGAAGGAGTATGACCAGCAGGTCAAAAGAGGTGATTCTTCCCCGTACTCGGCGCTAGTGAGGCCACACCTGGAATACTGTGTACTGTTCTGGGCCCATCAGTTCAGGAAGGA
>NW_008681413.1:11919-12587 GCF_000695815.1 Acanthisitta chloris | reverse complement strand
GGAGCTGGGGGAGGGGATCAGTCCTGGTTAACCATTTCAGTGAGCAAACTCATCCTTGGGAGCTCATCCTTTCCTGCAGGGAAGGGACAGCCTGGACTGCAGGTGTGTGGGATGCACAGGGAGGGCTGGGGTGTCACTTCCCAGAGTCCTCTCTTTCCCCAGAGGATTTTAGGGATCCAGAGTGGGTGATTCCATGGTTCCTGCTCCCTGGGCTAGGGGTCAAGCAGGTATTGATTGACACAGATGCTTCATCCACCAGGAATAACCCCTAAATCCCAGGGAGTGCTCAGGACAGCCCATTAGGCACAGAAGCGTCTCAGCAGGATGGAAATCTGAGTAGACTTACAGCCACTGTGCCAGCAAGTAAATAAAACAGGATCACGGGAAAACATCCATCTACACAGGTTTCTCATCCTTAAAACCTCACGAATTGCTTAAATCCCACAAACTGAATCCTGCTCTGGGTGTTGAAACACAAGGAAAGGAAGCACGAGAAGCTGATAAATAACAGTGAAACGCAGAGTCTTTGGCTGATACTTTCCAGCAGACTTCCAGGCTTGGTTTTTTTCCCCTGCCAAATGTTTCATGCTGCCAACAAACCAAATTCCAAGGGGCTTGAAAATTCCTCTGTGGTGGCCACTGCCTGGGCAGGCACAGCCCACGTCCTC
>NW_008681413.1:0-11885 GCF_000695815.1 Acanthisitta chloris | reverse complement strand
CTCTCCAGGAAAGACTAATGAAGGATTCAGCCCCAAGAACATTTCTTTCCTGAAACAAATGAATCCCTTGGACCAGAGCACTGAGGAGAATGTGCTATTTAAAAGGTTTCTTGAGGGTACATAATTATATGGAAAATAATTAGGGGTAAGGCAGCAGTATTATTACTACTTATCATATCACTCGAAACTTAATCCAGACTGATCTGTGGGAAGGCATTGGGAATGCAGAAGATGGACTTTTCTCAAGCAAGATAGTGTGGCCAGTTTGGGCTGGCATGGGAGGCACAAGGGCAGTTTCCCCTGAGGATTCCCCTATTGAGGCACTGGGTTTGTCCAAGGAGGGAATGGATGGTACAGAAAGGCCCTGCAGTCTCTGGAGTCTGCAATTCCATGCTGACCATTTGGTTCTTTGGACAAACATGTCCCAGGACCTGTCAGGTGACATCCCAGGCCCCAGCCCAGAGCAACAACAGCCCCTGGGATGTGATTTGGGAGGTGAGCAGAGGCTCTTGAGGAGCCCAGGGAAGCAGCATTGCCCTGCTGAGTGCTCATGGAGAGATCTAAACAAGATTGTCTTAATTAACTTCAGAATCCTGTTAATTAGAAGCCTCTCTGCATTAAAAATTGCTCCAGAGACCAGACCAAGTCGTGGCTACACATGAAGGCAGAGGAAGAGGCAGGTCAGGAATGGATGGATCACACCCGGGACCTGTTTGGGGCAGAGGATGTCAAATGTCAGGGTTAAATATCCATCTGGGCCCCCAAGGCTGCTCGGGGAGCCCAGCTGAGGATCCCACAGCAGGCCATGCCGTGGCAGGAGCAGGACATTTTGGAGAGGCTGAGAGCTGCTGTGGGACCTTGGGAGAGAGGAGATGTGACCAAAACCCAGGGGAGCTGGGCTGGAGGGGCCAGGAGAGCCTGCAGCCAGGGGAACAGGCACAGGGAGAGCACAGGGCTAGTGGAAGGTGCTGCAGAGCTGTGCAGAGCCCTGGGCTGGGCTGTAGGTACCCCAAGGAATCACCCCAGCAGGAGGGGAGCAGTTCTGGGGTCGGCGAGGAGCAGGAGCTGGGCTGGGGGTGCAGACAGGTCCTTGTGGGAAGGAGAGCCTCGTCCTATTGAAGGCTGACAGAATGAACTTCAGTTTATGCCCCTGGCAGTTTTTTACAGCTCAGCTATTCCATTTAGGGGTTGGGAGCCAGTGGAAGGAAGCTCGGATCGCTTCACTGACCAGCCATAACATCCAGCCAGTACATTAGCTGCCCTGCTGCCCTGATCTGATGTGGTTTTACAGACAATAGCTACTGGCTATTTAGGCAATGTATAAATTAACATATTCTGCACCAAACAGGAGCATATTTAAATTAAAGGAAAGTGCTCTTTATTTGTCAATCGCTCAGCATCCACATTTTTACATTCCTTTACAAAGACAATTTCAGCCTTCTGAGTCCAACCTCAAACTGTTCGTTTTTGCGAGGGGGAAATGCTGTTTGGTTGCTTTGCCCCCCCTTCCTCTGCCTCTTTCCTTTAATTAAAACAATCCCAATCTGCTCTCCTGGAATTTCTTTCCCAGATTGGCTCAGTAACTTGTGACCTTCATTTCTGCCCTGGCTGGAATCTGCTGGCATGCAGGGTCAGAGATGTGGTGATAACAGAGTCACCTCGCAAGGAGCCACCAGAACGTGGGTGCACAGAAGTGTTTGGGGTGCTGCAGCATCAACCTTCGTCTTCTGGGTTCTAATATTGATGCCTGACATGGCAGTAAAGCAAGAAAAGGCTTTGGAGATGGCTTGGGCTGGTGGATTGGACAAAATGATGGTCAAAGGAGGGGAAAAAAATGACCTGAGTGGTATTTTCCAAACCTGCAGCAGCTTTGAGTCACTGTTCACTCAAGTGCCATTTCCACTGATTTTAAGTCCTATGTGATGCTGGTGCAAAACATTCCCAAGAATCTCAGGGTCTCCTGAAGCTCTGCAGCTAAGCAGATTATCAAAGGGCTCTGGGTTTCCTCTCGGCAGCAGCTGTGGGCAGAGAAACACCTTCACTGCTGGATGCTCTGACCAGGCACCGATGAGATTGGGGCTTTCAGCAGCACCATTCTGTCTGAATATTTGAACTCCATCTCAGCTATTTTCCTCTCTACACAAAAAACAAGTTAAAGGAGTAAAACACAAAATAATCCCTGCCCTGAAACCTTCCTGACTGCCTCATCCCATCTTCTGCCTGGATCCCACGGCACAGAGCTGAGAGAAGGGACATACATTGCAAAGAAATGCCTGTGTGGCAAAGTTTGCCTCTCTCTGCCTGTCAGCCAGACTCCCACACCTCCCTGTTCCCAGCAAAGCAGGGCCAACGTGTTTATTTAAGACCCAGATCAGCATCGATCAGGGTCTGTCAGTCACTGTCCCGGAATAACGCGCCGGGGCGGTAATGGACACACGCTCCGATGAGCTTGCAGCCATCCCACTGCATTCCCCGGGGCTGGAATCCTTTTTTATTATTATTATCCAGAAAACAAACATTTTCTTTGTTAAGAAACTGTGTTTAAGGTGCTGAAATGGAGCTTTCCTTAGCGTGGAGGGGCCTTTCCTGGCACCCCCAGCCATGGTGCTGAGCCTGGAGCGTGGGGCAGCTCGTCCTGAGGGATGAGGAGGAGGAGAGCTGCTCCAGCAGGGAGCACCAACAGCAGCGTGGTGCTGGCTGGAACTGGGCTGTGCAGGGCTCTGAGAGGAGTGAACTCTGCAGCATGCGGGAGCCTCCAAATGGTAACGCCACACCAAGGGAAAACCACGCCAGCAAGCACCCAAATGGAGCTCGCTGCCTCCTCCCTGCTGCCCTCCTCCTCCCACCTGCCTTTCGTTTTTCCTCATGCGTGGAAGGTATTAATTACCCGCTGTGCTTTAAGGGCTCTCAGGAAGTGCCCTGCAGCAGTCCCGGTGTGCCCCAGCTCTGCCCTGTGCGTGGCCGAGGAAGAGGAGCACGGCGTGACACAGCCAGGGCACAAGGTGTTTCCCGTGGCCCTGTGGAAGGGACCTCATTTTTCTGAGCCCTCTGAGCAGCTCTTTTATCTCTGGTGTCCAGCTCCTGCACCCTCGGGGCAGCTGTGCAGGGTTTGTTAACCTCTGGGACAGGCAGACAGTGACCTCTTGCCTCCCCGTAATGAGCACAGTGACTCACTCCTGCTCGCTGGTGTTATTTGTGCTGCTGAGCTGTGTCTAACCTGCCTGAGCTGTGCCTAACCCTGTTAACCTGGGGGGGGAGCACAGCCAGGTAACTCACCCCTTCTATGGGAGAGCAGCAGAGGACACATCCCACCTGCATCCCCAGGAAGGTCTCCGTCCTGCAGCAGGATGCAATTTTGGGATCAGCGAGTGCTGGACTCCAGGACTCCCCCGTTCTGCTCCCAGCCCTGTGCTGCAGCTGTCAGAGGAGGAGTTTGGGCACCAGGAGCTCACCAGTACCCTCCTCCCGCTCGCAGGGGCTGCAGGAGCCTCCGACAAAACTCTGTTTGTATGAGCAGCTATAGCAGCAGGGCACAGGGGATTTTTTCTCCCCAACAACCTCTGCCTCAGCACTTGAAACCTGGTGAGCTCCTGAGTGTAGATCTGGGCTGTGTCCTGCTCCCAGACCCACCAGCCTAAAGCCAGTGGCAACGTGCTCACTGGACTGATCTGCAGAGAGATGGATATGGGGTAGCTCCAGCCTGTCTGAGCAAAGTGCATGAGGCAGGAGCCAGGTCTGAGCCTCACCCCTGGGATTCCTAAAACCTGCTGGCCCTGGACAGCCACAGTGCTGGGATGGTCTGGGAGGAAAGGTGACAAAATCCCCCTCCAAGGAACACTCAGTAATTCACAGACTGTTTCACGGCCAAGGACAAGTCCTTGGGTTACAGCCCTTTCCCTGCACTGCCAGCTCCATCCCTGCTTTCAGCACCAGGAGAGCCAAGTGCCATCCCTGAAAAGCCAAGTGCCTGGTGCCCACCGGTGTGGGACCTGCCGAGCAGCAGGGCTGAGCGAGGGGCGCTGGGGAACAGAGCAGCGGCGCACGGGAGCAGAAGGGCATTAATCACCTCGCCGTGATTAGGGGCTCAGTGAGCACAGGCTGCCTCGGGGCCTCTCTGCTCCCTCCCATGCCCCAGTTTGCTGTGCTCTCAGACAGATGCAGCCCAGGCGTGTGCACAAGCCCCAGTGGCTCCAGCTACTTCCCACCCTCTGCCAGTGATGCAGGAGGATGTGGAAATGGCCATTTCTTAATTGCTTATAGTGCTTTGCTGCATGGGAGACCAGCGAAAGACAAATCTGCCTCCCACCCTGCTCCAGCTCCTGGCTGTGGTCTCCTTTGTGGGGCTGAAACTGGAGCCTTCAGTCCATTCCTCGTGGAGAAATGAAGTGGTGGCAAGGACAGGGTGGCTGAGGGTTGCCCAGGGGCTGAACCCCAGGAGGGACCATCAGGGACAGGCCAGGGCAGCATTGCTGCTGGAAGAGACAGGTGGAAAGAGGGATGAAGGACACAATGCTCCACCAAGGGAGAGGGTGACTGCGTTATCCCAGGGAACATCACCCACCTCCCCAAGTCAGGTGTCAGGGGATGCAGAGATGCTTTTTTCCCATCTCAAATCACACAACTTCATCCACTCGGAGCCATCCCTTCCCTGCACGGAGACGGATGTGGCCACACACGTTATTTTAACTTCACGGCTCTCCCATCCGTACATAAAACAGCCCAGGGAGCCGGAGTTGATTCATCTGTTTGCCACAGAAGATGGATCAGTTAGCAAATTATTTTATTGACCCGCAGCGCTGCTCAAGGTCATTTGTTTCAGTGGACAAGCAGCATGCCTGGCATGCAAACACGGCCAAGAGGGAACCTCCATCTGCGATCGGCACATCCCAGGCCCTGGGAAACTGGGCTAGCTGCAGAACCTTCACCATCAGGCTGGACCCCTCTCAGCCTGGCTGTGCTCACTGGATAAGCTCAGCATTTGGGCTTTAATGCTGCAGCTTGCTCAGCTGTCTCCAGGCTTTTATCCCTGGCTGCTACTGGGGATGGAAATCCTTCCTTCTCCACCAAAATGTGGTTTGAGATCATTTTGCTTTGTTCTTAAAGTACACTAAAAATAATTTGTGATGAGGAAGGAAGGAAATAGAATTAAGTAGCTCTGTCCTCATCTAAACATAGCCCAGGTCTGCAGGGATGAGACACGCACAGAAAATCCCATTGCAGAAAAACCAGGCCTTTTCCAGGCTGTTGTCCTTCTCCCAAAATCAGGGAGGAAAACGTGGACTTCCTTACAGCCTGGTGGAGCCTGAGCGGCCCCATGCAGGGAGCAGGTTTGGTGAGCATCCCTCCTGCCCCTCTCCTGAGGCCCCACCAAGAGCAGGAACCCCCAGCTGCCCTGGCACATCTCCCCCTTGGTGTCCCACGTCTCTGCCAGAGCCATCCACTGCTCCGGAGCATCTGCACTTCCCACTGTCCTCCCTGAGCTTCCCATTGAGCTGGGGCCCTGCTAACCTTCATTGACTTCCCTAAACATTTATTAATTGATCGCTGCAGGGTTACCACAGGCTTCTGCTGGCGTTCGGGCGAGATGGGATGGCCACGGAGTATCCTCGCGTGAACTCCTGCCGTACCTCCGGCTCCGCGCTCCCGTCCGCATCTGCTGCTCTCGCTGCTGGAGCAGCTTTTAACCAAAGACATATGGGGCCCATTAACACGGTTTTGCTTGTCTGAAGAGCCTGAGCTTGGGAAGAACTGGCTGATTTCAGTCCCAGTTAAAAATCTCAAGTCTAGATGGTGCAGGAGCAGGGAGGAGAGCTGGTGACAGCCGGGCAGCTGTGCTTTGGCACACATGGATGCATCAAGCTCAAGATATGCAGGTGAAATCCACAATGGACACAGACCAGATTCATTATATCAAAGCCACGGATCTTTCCTTTTGCCCAGCTTAATGCTGAGCCCTTCCTACAGCAGGTCTCATCCCACCTGCAGCCTGCTCAGATGGAGGGGAAGGGAGCTGGGAGGGACAGCCAGGCTGCAGGGCTGAGTGAGGAAATGATCCCAATCCAAAGTGCTTGGGAGCACCTCTGTCCTACACCTCTGCCTCAAGAAATGTATCTGAAGGAAAAGCTGGGCTTTCTCCATCTGTTACCCCACTCCGGTCTTCACACTGTTTTTTTTTTAAATTTTACAACTGTGCCAGATTAAAAAAGAGAAGGAAAACTGAAAAGGGAAAGTAGCACATCCCTTTGTGCGAGGCTTTCTTCCCATCCCTGTTAAGTTCCTGTACATGCTGACAGTTTTACAATTTACATGACAGCTGGCTCGCTTGGAGGAGATCTCTGTTAATTAAAATAACACAAAGGGAGAGAAGCGAAATCGTGTCAGCGGATAATTAATTCGGAGCAGGGCACCAGGCTGCGCGCCGATCCCGCTAACAAAACTCTGCAGGAATTCACAGCTTCACAGTCCCAGTCCTGCTGAGCCTCCCGGAGCTGTGTGCTCCACTCCGGGCTGGGACACACTGCCCTGCCACGGCATCCCAGGGAGACCTGGATTTGGGCACGTCCGTTCCCAGGTGTTGGGCCCTGTCCTCCTCCTTGCTGGGACTCTGCCTCTCCCAAGGGGATGCTCCCTGCTTGCATCCCTTCACCCACAGCCACTCCTCGTCCCACGTGCAGAGGCCATGGAGAGCATCTCATCCTGCCCCACCTCGGCTGCTTGACGCTGGCGCTTCCCAGGGCTGGGAGCAGTTGGCAGGGGCCAGGGCTGGGGGCCAGCACAGCCGAGGACAAATCCTTCCTGGCGGCAGCCGGGTGGGTTATCTCCCTGTTCCAGCCTCACTCGGCATCAGAAGCTGATCCAGAGGCAGACAGAGCCACACTGCTGGAACTGGGCTCTGTCCCTCTTGGCCAAGCAGCAAATCTGTGGCAGGTTTGGTGCCTCCCTGGCAGGATAGGACTTATGGGATGGGCGAGGAATGGGTGCAGGGAGGTGAGCAGAATGGGATCCAGTGAGGCCCAGGAGGATTTGGGGAGCCCAGGAGGGCCTGGAGAGCAGGGAATGCACTCCTGCAAGGAATAAGAGGATTTAGCAGGACTGAGGACAGCAGAGCCAGCCAACCCCTTGGCTGCTGGCCGTGGCCCCAGGCACTGGCTGGGTGCAGGCTCTGCTGTCACTGTGCTCAGCTCCCTTCTGTGCCACCCCAGTGCCAGCGGTGGCACCTCACCGTGCCCCAGTGCTCCCCATCCCTGGGCAGGGAGCTGGCCCAGCACCCTCCCCAGGAGCAGCCACTCAGCACCTCGTGGTGGAGTTGTGCTTCGTTAACGATTCTGGGGCTCTCTCTCGCCGCCTTAGTGTGCTGATCAGGCGGGCTCGGAGATGGAGAGCGGGAAAAAAACATGGAAAGAAAAGAGAAAGAGCAGCCCAGGGCTCCAAAGCAGCTGAGGTGTCAAAGACAGAGATTTAATGAATGTGCCTGCGGTTCACCTGAACAGATGAGCACCAGCTAGAAGGAGAGGAGGAAGAAAATGGAAAAAAGGAAGGATCATTTTTCAGATTGGCAGTTCCCCTCCCAGACATCTTTTAACAAGAGAGGAAAAAAAAGCCTTTAAAGGGCCAGCCAGCTGCTTCCCTGCACCGCAGCAGGGACCCAGGCACTGCACCCATCCAGGGGGTCGGGCTGGGCTGGGGGTGCTGCAGGTCCAGGGTGGCACAGGGAGAGGTGCAGAGTGACCTGCCAAACCAGGGTGAGGGGAAGCAAACCCACAGGCTCACCCATCGCAGCACCAGCCCTGAGTGGAGGCAGCACTGAGTGCCTGCAGAGCTGAGCTGTGCCCCCAACACCTTAATAAACCAGCCCAGGCCAGCGGCTCTCCCTGTGCCCGGAGTGCCCTGACACACAGTGGGCATCAGCGGCCTGCATCCCCCATGGCCAGGCTCCCTCTGCTCCAGCGCCTGGTCCTGCCTTGGGAGTTTGCACAGGGAGCCTGGGAGAGCCTCAGTTCTCTAGTTACTTTGCAATTTACCAAAAGAGAGCCTTTTTTTTCCCCCCAGCGGCTCTGGGTGGTTCCTTTTATGTTCTCCTTTGTAACCATTTTCCATGCATATAGCTACTCTCTAACTATGTCCCAGCAGTTGGCCACCAGTTTTATCCAATATTTCTCCTTCAAATGTCTGGAGGGAATAATTTTAATACAAATGTATTTGATACAATTGTATTAAATGCAATGTGTGATGTGTCCCAAACTGGCTCTTCCCTCTGCTCCTTCACACGAGGACAGGCCCTGCAGCTCTCATTCACACATCACTCTGTGGGAACAGGGACAGGAGTACTCCAAAATTAGAGCCAGCAGAGCCCTGTCCCTCCTGTCCCTCCCAGCCAGGTGCTGGCAGCTCGGGGTCCCCCCAAGCCCGTCCCCCACTCCCGCGCTGCGCTGTGCGCTGCGCGCGGCTGCCGCAATTAGGGCGAGCTGAGTTTCTTCATAGCTGCAGGACAACATTTTTGAAGGCAGGACTTTGATCTTATTTCCTAAGAGTTTCTCTTTGCCTTCCTTTTCATGTGTGTTTTCCCCGGGTTTTGTCTCATTACTCAGGTGAAGGCTGACGTTCCCCACGGCGGCAGAGCCGCGGTCCTGTCTCACCCCCACGGGCACAGGGACAGGGCATCATCGTGTC
This sequence comes from Acanthisitta chloris, assembly GCF_000695815.1. Classification (NCBI taxonomy): domain Eukaryota; kingdom Metazoa; phylum Chordata; class Aves; order Passeriformes; family Acanthisittidae; genus Acanthisitta; species Acanthisitta chloris. The sequence continues at coordinate 3,215 of NW_008681413.1, read as the reverse complement.
CTGGAGCAAGTTTGTCCGTGGGCCTCTCCTGGGCAGAGGCTGCCAATTACGCTCATCACGCTCAGCTCTGTCACATCAGCTTCTTGTCAGAGGAAACACAGCGCTGGGTCCTCCTTCCCCTGCTTTTTGTCTGTGGTTGCTTTTTTTCTTGATGTTTTTAATGATTCTGCAAAGGAGCCCTAACGGTGGAGATGCCACTGCTGGAGGGTCCCCACGTGCTGCTCTGGGGAGCCTGGGACTGTCACCCCTGGGCAGGCGATGGGGATGAGCACAGGGACAGCCCTGCAGCCCAGGGAGGTGCCACCAAAGTCCGGGCGGCCGTAGGGGACCTGTCAGTCTCTCAGGATGTGCTGTCAGCTCAGCCTTGAGTATCAAAGTCAGCCTGGATAAATAAATAAGTAAATCTTGTCCCCTGAACATCAGCATTTCTTCTTGAAACAGGCCCAGCCTTCTTGCAGCCACAATCCTGCCCAGCACCAATCTCTGAGTAAAACTCCGGTGCTGAGCGAGCCGTAATCCTCAGCACCTCAGGGCCAGTTTATTAGTATTATTATTATTATTTTACCCATTAAACCTGTTTTCTCTAAATGAAATAAAACAGGGGGCAGAGATAACAAAACTCATTGCTTTTTCGTATGCCTATAAAAGAAAGAAACATTTTGCATGCGAAAAAACCCAGAAGTTAATAAATGGCCGAGCCCCAACAGATGGGGGTGTGTGCGGAATTTGCATTTTTCAGATTAACATGCACGAGCGAAGATAGAAAACGCACTTGCCCCGGGGAAATAATTTGAGAACTCTTTGCATATTTTATTTAAAAGCATGCCGCGTTAGGCAGGGTAATAATGCAGAGCGGTGGTGATTAGGTTAGGCCTGGAGGGATCGCAGCCTGGGACCCTCCTGCCGCTCTCCATCCCCCTCATCCTCTCCCCAGCCCTCAACCCCTTGGTGTGACACCCCAGCCCAAAATCCAGCCCCATCACGGGATTTAGCCCCTTGGATTTGGGGCAGCTCCTGCTGTGTAGTCCATGAGCCGCTTCTCTCCTCATTTCCATGTGCCAGTGGGATGTCAGTTTGGTTTCATCCTGAGCTCCGGAGCCACAGGATGCTCCAGTTTTTTTGATGCTCCAGCCCCACTCATGTTGGTCACAGGAGGAAATCTCCCGCTGTGTTCAGCCCCTCACAGGTGAGGTGCTTCCCCGGGGCTCTCCAAATCCCTCGGGATTTGCGGCACTCCACAGGGGTGGTCAAGGGCCCCAACAGCCAGATCCAGCAGGTCTGGGTCTATTTGGGGTCTTCAAACCATCCTCGGTGTGTTGGACATCCTTGGGGCTCCTCCTGCCAATTAATCCCTGGCTCTGGCAGAAGCACAGCCCCTTTGGAGCCCCCCAGGAGCGGAGGGACTGATCCTGCAGCCCCCATTAACACCGGTGGTGCGAGGTGGGTGACAAGTGGCAGTGCAGAGCATTCCCCAGCTGTGCAGTGTAAGGGGTGATAATTGGGCAGCTGGAGGGGAAGGAGCAAAGTGGGAGCTGGGCTCAGCAGGGGCTGACTCCTGCCCTGCGCTGAGGGGAGGCTCCTGCCTTGGTGGAGGGGAGGCTTGGCACCTGCCCTGCAGTCCAGGGCTGTCTGCGAGGTGCTCAGCTCACCTGTGCCCTGCTCACCTCTCTGTCTGGCACACCCCAAGCCTGCAGCCTCCTCTGGGGTCAGGGGTGCTGGGCTGGGTGCATAGCAATGGGAGGAATTCTGCAATTCCACCTAAAAGGGATAAAAGCACCAACACCAGGACCAGGATGCTGCTTTGGCCTTGAAAATGTGAATCTCTTTTTTAGTGTGAGCTGCTTCATTCTGGTGTTTATATCTTAAGGTCTTGTTTCCCAGGTCTGTTGTAAGGGGATGAGGTCTTGCCATCATTTAAGGAATTCTTCAGTTGGGGCTGCAGGACCTGCGCTATCCAAGGAAAGCAGTCAAAGCAGCCTGGGTGAGAGCTGAGCACTGCCCACCCCTGCCCAGCCACATCTCGGGGGTCCCAGGTGCTCAGCAACCCCAGTGCTCCTCAGAGCCATCACCAGCACCTCGAAACATGGCAAAATCCCTCCTCCCTGGCAAAGCCCGGCCCTTGGAAAGCTCCTGCCACTTCCCGGCTTTGAAATCTGACCCAGAGCCTGACTCTCTCCCTGTCTGCTCCCATTATTAATAAACTTTGAAGGGCTCCCTTCTGTCCTTAATGAGATTAGTGTTATTTTCATGCATTGCTGCAGGGCAAAGGACTGAAAAAGTGGCTGATCTGTAAACTAAAGGGTGCTAATCTATAGAGGGTGGGTCCCCCATTCTCATGGCCTCGGGGGCTGGGTGAGAGTAATCAATTAAAAGAGGGGATTAGAGGTGCCGTGGTCACCTACTTTATTGAGGTCACCCTGACACCCTCCCAGCCAGGGGCCGTGGGCACATGCCGCGTCCAGCCTGGTCACTGAGGCTCTCAGAATTCAAAAAGCCTTAATCACCAGCCCCAGCTCAGGCTCTGGACCCAAAGGAGCACTAGGGAAAATCTGTTGTTAATATATTAATGGGCACAATTTGCTTAGCGGGTCTGTCTGGGCTTTGTAAATTAATGCTAATTTAAAGCACAACCTCACTGTCTTGGCTTTTTTTTTTTTCAACTTTATTCAAGCGCTTTCATTTTGCCAGGAACTTGGGGAGGAAAAAAATACACAACTTGCTGTGGCTTCATAGAGGTTGTTTTAAAGGTGGGTTGTTTAGGGAAGGAGAGGGCAGCCTGGCACAGATGGAGTGCGTCCAAACACGGCTCCAGTGGCCAGAACGGTGGGTGGATGAGATTTTCACTCGGAGTTTTACCTCACCAGAAATGCCTTGGGCAGCTCTGGGCAGAAGTTGAGTTGCCGTTGGTTACCTGGTGGTTAAAAATCAGCCACACTGTGCACGATGTGCTCCTGGGATCTCTGTCCTTCCCGTCTGAACACAAATCTGCGCCTGAAAACAGCCCTGACCTGCCCCCAGCCTACCTCTGGGGAGAGGAGGGAGCACTTTGCTGCAGGACTCGGGCGCTGACAGTAATTAAAAGCCTCTTTAGGGCAAGTAGGAGCCTTGGAGCATCCAAACAAGGACTGCAGCACACCTGAGCCCCGGGGACCGGGATGTAGCACACCCCTCACGCATCCTCCCCTGTCCTTCGCCCGGGGACATCGCAGCCGCCC
>NW_008681412.1:3443-4478 GCF_000695815.1 Acanthisitta chloris | reverse complement strand
GGGAACGAGCGGGTGCTGCTGGCCAGGCGGGTGCAGGTGGTGTGGAGCTGGTGCAGGAGCCCACGCAGCATGGCCAGTGTCCGAGCCTCCACCTGCGGGGCACGCGGCAGGCAGCACGGGCTCGGGGGGATGGACATCCAGAGATGGGTGTCCATCATGGGTATAGACCCCCAACCCATGCCTTGATGTCCTGGTTCCCCCATCCCATACCTTGGTGTTCTGGTCTCTTACCTTGTTGATCTCCATGGTCATGGCCCCCTACCCCATACCTCACTGCCTTCCATGGCCAAGGTCCCCTCACCCCATACCTTGGTGTTCTGGTTTCTTACCTTGTTGTCCTCCACAGGCTTGGCCCCTTACCCCATACCTCAGTCTCCTCCATAGCCTCAGACCCACACCCCACTCTATACCTTGGTGTCCTTCTCAGGCATGGTTCCCCACTCCATAACTCACTGTCTTCCATGGCCACAGTCCCTCACACCACCCAATACTTTGGTCTCCTCCATGGGCATGGTCCCTCAACCAGTATCTTGATGTCTTCCATGGCCACACACCAAATACCTCAAGTGTCCTCCACAAGCATAGCCCCCACCCCATACCTCACTGTCTTCCATGGCCACAGTCCTCCACACCACCCAATACCTTGGTCTTCTCCATGGACATGGTTCCCCAACCAGCATCTTGATGTCCTCCGTTGCCAAACCCTCACCCCATACCTCAGTGTCTTCCAAGACCAAAGCACATGACTCTACTCCATTCCCAATGTCTTCCATGGGTACCCCCACCCCAATACCTTGTTCTCCTCTGTGGACATGGTCCCCCACCCCAATACCTTGTTCTCCTCCATGGGCATTGTCCCCTGCTCCAATACCTTGTCCTCCTCCATGGGCATTGTCCCCTGCCCCAATACCTTGTTCTCCTCCATGGCAACAACCCCCCACCCAGATCTGGGTGTCCTCCATGGTCCCCCAACCCTGTACCTCACTCTCCTCCATGGGCACAGCATCCTGCTGGCTCCACTCCAGCCACATGCGA
>NW_008681412.1:431-3307 GCF_000695815.1 Acanthisitta chloris | reverse complement strand
CTGCCCCCCCCCCAGCCACATGCGATGGAGGCGTTCCCGCGTGCCGTGCCGGGGCCCGTCCGTGCCCTGCCGCCCTTCCTCGATCTGGGGGAAGGTTGAGCCAGGTGGGAGCACACACCTGGGAGTGCCAGGTTGGGACAGGGCTGGCACAGTGCCCACCACATCCTTACCAGCTGGATGATCTGGTGGAGCTGTGTCAGGAGGTGCTGGGCGCTGTGCCGCGCTCGCTGCAGTTTGCCCAGCGAGCGCCGCAGGGTTCGGTCGCGCAGCTTGGCCGAGAGAGTGCCCACGCGGACAAAGTAGCTCTGCCGTCGCCCCAGTCGTGGTGGTGTGGCCACGTTCATGTCTGGGGCCACCTCCACACCTGCTGTCGTTGCTGTGGGAGCAGGAGCAAGGACAATGTGGCTGGAGCATCCTCACTGGGCACTGGAGGATCCCACACCAGTACTGGAACATTCCACACCAGCATTGAAGCATCCCCATCAGGCACTGGAGCATCCCATACCAGCACTGGATCACCCCACCAGGCACTGGAGCATCCCACACCAGCACTGGGTCACACCACACCAGTACTGGAGATCACACCACACCAGCACTGGAGCATCCCACACCAGCACTAGGATGATCCCCCCAAGCTCCACACCCCATCACAGGACACAGACACACCCACCCATGGGATGTTTGGCCAACAGGTCATGAGGAGGTGTCACCATAAAGTCAGGTGGTGTCTGTGGTCACCTCCACCATGACACAGAGCCAGCTCTGCCCACTGTCACCCTGTGCTGAGCTATAAATACCCAGACAGGCAGCACAGGGCTATATTTGCCTTCGGGTTTCCAGGTGAGAGTTCATCCAGTGCCATCCCATGTTCCCTAGACAGGGACTGTCCCCTGTGCAGTGTCACAGTGACCACAGTGCCCTGCCACCACCACGGGGTGTACAAGCAATGCCACAGCAGCACTGAGCAATGGGTTGGGGGTCTCAGGAAGGGCTGGCACCCCCAAATTTGGGAGATGGTGTCCAGCACAGCATGGTGGGCACTCACCCAGCTCCTCCTCTGTCCCAGGCAGGTACTGATCCACCAGCTGCTCTGACTTCCCCAGCACTGCCTCCACCCCCGAGGTCAGGAGCCGTCCCACACTGGAGCCCACCACGGTGCTGAGCACCCAGCGTGTCCTCTCCACTGCCCCACTCACCACGGAGGACACCAACTGCCTGGTCCCAGCCACCACCTGGCAGGAAAGAGCACAGGGAAGCTTTGGCTTTGGATGGATCCAGCACTGGACACCCCTCCCCATGTCCCCCAGGGTGACATTACCCCCTCAGGTCGCTGCTGCAGGATGGGCAAGTTCTCCTCCAGCTTGTCCAGACCTCTGCAGGCAATTTTGTTGGCAGTGGAAACTGGAGGTGTGAAAATAGGTGGGTTGAACACCCTGCTGGCCTTGCAGCAGGGCCAGGTTTATGGAGTACCCCAGAATTCATGGGGTTCTGCTTCCCCAGCTTCTCCTCCAGCTTCACTAGTCCTTTACTCATTGATGATATAAACTTGAGATGTCAAACCAGATCACTCCTTTCCTGCTGCCTTGCAGGAGCTCTGCTAGGGACAGTTTTTGGGTACCCCAAAAACTCACGAGGTGTTCTCTCTCCCCCTCCAGCTTCTCCTAGAGCCTCTCCAGCCCTTTGCAGATGTATTTGGTAGAGGTGGAAACTGGAGATGAAAAAACAGCTTTCCCCCCTCTTTGTAGGAGCTCTGCTAGGGCTGGTTTTCTAGCACACCAAAATTCATGGAGTGCTGCCTCCCCCACAGTTTTACCAACCCTTTATCCCTTGGCCATATAAACCAGAGACACAAACCCAGCTCATTCGTCTCCTGCTGCCTCCCAAGAGCTCTGTGAGAACCAGTTTGGGACACTCCAAAAATTCATGGGGTGCTGCCTCCTCCACAGTTTCACCAACCCTTTATCCCTTGGCCATATAAACCAGAGACACAAACCCAGCTCATTCGTCTCCTGCTGCCTCCCAAGAGCTCTGTGAGAACCAGTTTGGAGCACCCCAAAAATTCACAGGGTGCTGCACCTCATCATCCTCCTATAGCTTCTCCAGCCCTTTATCCCTTGGCTATATAAACCAGAGACACAAACCCAGAGGATTCCTCTCCTGCTGCCTCCCAAGAACTCTGTGAGAGCCACTTTTTGGGCACCCCAAAAATTCACAGGGTGCTGCCCATCATCTTCCCCCTACAGCTTTACAGAAAAAGGGTTGCCTTTATCCCTTGGCCATATAAACCAGAGACACAAACCCAGAGGATTCCTCTCCTGCTGTCTCCCAAGAGCTCTGTGAGAACCAGTTTGGAGCACCCCAAAAATTCACAGGGTGCTGCCCATCATCTTCCCCCTACAGCTTTACCAACCCTTTATCCTTTGGCCATATAAACCAGAGACACAAATCCAGATTATTCCTCCCAAGAGCTCTTGGAGAACCAGTTTTGGGGTCCCCCCAACGCCCCAGCACTCACTCTGTGGCTCCAGGCGGGTGAGGAGGGGTTGGGCCCCACTCACTGCTGCTGCTGTCAGGGTCTTCACTCCCTTCTCGGCAGCGTCGCAGACGGAGCGAACGTAGGGGTGACTCTCCTTGGTGGAGGGGTAGGCAGTGGACGACTCTCCTTGGTGGAGGTGTAGGCAGAGGCCACAGCCCCACAGGCACAGCTCACCAGGGCCAGGTTGGCCACACGGCTCACCACGTTCTGCTGGGGGGTGGCAGTGGGATGAGGTCCCCAGAAGTCCTCACAGCACCCCCAAAAACCCTCTGTGCAGCCCTACCTGCATCTCTGGGTCATCCTCTGCTGGCATGGTGGTGTTTCTGGTTGACATGGCAGC
>NW_008681412.1:0-347 GCF_000695815.1 Acanthisitta chloris | reverse complement strand
GCTCACTGAGGGCTGAGCCCCACCAACTCCTGACATGAGTGGGAGCAGCTGGAGGATTGTGAGAGGCTCACCAGGGTGACATAAAGGATTTGGGGATGGGGTCACCTCCAGCCCTGCTGGGATGTGATAAGGTTGGGTCCCCTCAACCCTTCTCGAGTCCCCCCATCCCCTCCTGGGTCGTGACCCCCCTCTTTGGGGGCCAGGGTGGAGTTTCTGGGTGATTCAGCGTTAGGCAGGGTGGATAGCTCTGTCGCAATCCTGTGCTGGGAACGTGCAGCCTGACACTGTCCCCTGGGCTGGGGCAGCCCCGGGACCCTCCCCGGGGGAGCTGAGCAGCTTTACCCCCC
>NW_008681411.1:20743-45754 GCF_000695815.1 Acanthisitta chloris | reverse complement strand
TTTAGGTTGGATATTAGAGATTTTTTATGGAGTGAGTTATCAGGCATTGGAATGTGCTGCCCAGGGAGGTGGTGGATTCACCATCCCTGGAGGTTTTTAAGATGAGACTGGATGTGGCACTTCATGCCATGGTCTAGTAATAACTGTGATGGGGTTGGACTTGATGATCTTTGAGGTCTTTTTCAACCTGATTGATTCTATGATCCTGTGATCAAAGGTATTTGTCATGATGTTTCGCTTCAAATATAAAAAGCATTAAGAAAGAGAGGTAGTGCTAACAAGAGTGGGAAGTTTATCACTTTCTGTTTAGACTTCTTCTTTCATTTCAAGCAAACTTATATAACATTAACAACAGAAAACAACTGGTTTGACCATTTAGTCTTTAAATTACAAGAATATGTGAGAAATATGGCAAAATTGTGCCTACCTGAGCAAACGGTGTCACAATCAAGTCATCGCCATGTCTGAAAAAATTAACAGAATTGCACGTTAGGTATTGCCAAAAACTTATCTTGCTGCTTTAACAGAAAGAAAGCTAGGTTTTACAATGCATTGTACATAACTCCAGTTTTATTCTTCTGCGATTACACACTACTATTGCTTTACACATTCTCTGAGAAGTAACTTAGTCATTGCTCAGCTGCCTGGCATGTCTGTGGGATGGCTGATGGACAATCTGGTTTCTGCACTGTGGGTTGGGCAGATGACTGACCACCCAGGACTGATCTTCAGAGATTTCATCCCAAAGGATGAAAGTTCCAAAAGTAACTCCATTAAGGTTCATGAGCAGTTTTGTGAACACTGGATGGGTGAGTAACTGGAGGTGGCTGAGCAGTGCATCATAGATGAATGAAAACATAGTAAAACTTCCAAACTGACTCAGACTTTTGTAGTCCTAAGGAGGTATGACCAAGTGTGCTGTTGATTTGGCAACCTCATCAGGGGTGACATGTGAACAAGGTACCAGGATGATGCCCTGTAGGAGAAACAGGAGGAAGGGAAAGTGTGGTTCCTTTGCTTCAGTACTGAAACCTGCCACTTGAAATGGTTTCCAGAAAATAGTCTGGTATATACAAGTGGACTGAAGAGCTTAAAAGCAGTGTCTGTAGCATTGAGGATATAGAATCAGAACACAGGGAGAGGGAAAACTTGGAACTTTCAGTTATCATATCCAGTATATGGCAGCAATCAATGAGAAAATAAATTTTCCAAATATAAAAATCCAGTATGACTCTGATTTTAATTTTCCTGTACTCTTCTGCAGTGAATTTGTCATGAGTTAGAAGTTACAAGTTCTAGCAGAAACTACCACTGCTTTGTTGTTATTTTAATGTTACTTAAGCTTAAGCATAAAATATGAGCAATTTACAGTGGATTTCAAGTCCATGAAAATCTAATTAGAAAAAGGCCGATAAATGGAGAAGTATGACTTGCACTTGAGTTGCTACAACATCATTCTTGTAATTTATATACTGCCCACAAGACAGCAATGGTTTGGAGGTATTGCAAGAACCTAATACAAAAGCCATGTGTACAATCAGTACCACTGTGCAGTCTGTAAGGATGAAAAAAATTCCCCAATATTAAAAATTATCAGAATGCTCAGCATCTGTGTAGCCATTTTTATTACCATCTCTTTTATTCCTCTTGTAATAGAGAAATGGATTGTTATGGACCCTGTGGAAGAAGTCTGCACTGTTAACAAGGTCTTTGCAGAAGTGGTTGGAATAGCATGTTGCTTCAGGTGAAACCACGGTCCCAGACTGGCTGGAATGTATGTAAGCCTGAACTCCTGGACTAAACCAAAAGAAGCATGTGACTGTGGAAGGAACTCAGAGGCTTTAATTGCTCAATGAAGCCAAATCCAACTGGGTATTATAGACAACATGAATCAACCCATGGCATTAATGGGGAAGTTAATGACCAGCTGGGTTTAGTAACTCTTTATTTTTATATTGGGTCATGAAAACATCAGCTAATGTCCCCAACATTTGAAAATGATGAAGGGGCAGAATCCTGAAGATGAAAATGTTTACAGGTAAGAGAAGCACTGGACAAAGAACAAAAGTATTAAATTGTTTCTACCTGTAAATAAACCAGATAGAGATAGTTCTTTCTAGTATATCTCAGTGACAAACACTCTGAATGCCCAACATATGACACAAATGCACAAAATATTCATCAATGCTTCAAAGTGCCAGGCAACTGCTGCAACAGTTATTAACTGCAAAAGTGCAGATTGGCAAAAAATATGAAAATAAAATTGTCCTCCTCAATCTTTTGTGGAATTCCTTATTGGAGCTGATGCTTCCTTGCCCTTCTTCCCATTCAGTGCCCCTGTTTGCCACTCCTTGAATACTGAGGCACATAAAAAAGGCAGCAACTACATGTTCCTGAGCTTTCTGCCCTGGAGGTTTTATATAAAATAGCATGACTCTACTCCTCTCATTTTCAATCTTCACTCTACTTGAGCTCTTTCTAGACTGCATTTCATTGGAGAACACTGATATCATACTGTTTCTTGTTATGTTTTAGAGAGGGGTTATTAAATAATAATTGAATGTACTGAAATCGACCTAGGGTTTAATATTCACTTTTCAAATGCCCCTTGTGTCAAAATCAATAATCTCAGAAATTTTCATTAATTGGGTGAAAGTGTGATACTGAATGTACAGATACTCACAGATTTCACAGAATAGTTTAGCATGCACCAGACCCACTTGAACTGGAAAGCAATTGTATAATGTGTTGAGTAATTTTTAATCCACACTGGGTCAGAAAGGCTGGACAAAGTGAGAGTGCTCAAAAATGGAGAGACATGTCTAAAGAGGTTGTGTTATTTTCTTGTACAGAAGAGTAAGAACATGTGATTATAAATACCATTTGTCAACAGTATAGTGCAGTGTAGTAAACACTAAAATGTATGAGTGTCCTCCTGTTTTCAAGTGATATGGAAGCTGATAGGTGATTCTTTCTGGATTCTGTACAGGAAAATGCCACATGTGTACACAGAAGCAGTAAGAGGGAGTGTAAATCCTGCAGTATATGGCAAGCTTCTAAATATAGACAGACATGTTAAAGAAATTGTTCACATTAGTGTTAGACTCCGTTAACTAGAATGCCAGGCATACTTGTTCATATCTTCATTTTTCAAAGGAAATACAGATTTGAAAGTAGAATAATTTTCACATAGCCCTCAAATTTAATATGATCAATTCCCCACCACCAAAGAATACTGTTAAAGCACACAACAGTCCACATGAGATGAATCACTGTTAGATGAAACACAGGCCAAATTTCCACTAGCAGACAAAAGACTATATACCACAAGTTATTTGCCATGGTAAAGTGGTGAAGCAAATTTTCTGTCTTTTACTTCCCAGCCTTTCTTATAGGACATACTTGAATTCACCCCATATCACCTATTGCTGGTACTCACCCTGGAGAAGAGACGGAAGCGCTATATTAAGTCAGAAGTTAATTGACCATGTACAGCTGACTGTTGCCAAATATAAAGTACAAAAATTGTGCTTCCTTTCCTCAAGATTGGCATTAATTTATATCTTCTATCCCAATTACAGAACAGTAATTAACTTTGCCCCCACTAATAAGGAACTTAGAGATGCATGCATGGACAGACAGAGAAACAGGCAGGAAGATTAACACAAGGATAGACATAGTGACTGCATAACCTTTATTTCTTATTTAAGCTGGGATAACTTAATATAACATTTAATAAGAGGAGTAGCTAGGGAGATATTCTGCAGACCTGTCAGCGTACAGGGTATTTTTTTAATGTGGTCAGGAAAACCTCAAGATATCCATTAAGGAGAAGTGGGTTCCAGACTTTAGAGACAACTAGGAGTGTGTCTGTGCTTGCCAGTGTGGAGCTTTGAAGGGAAGGTCCTCAAAGTCTGTCTTTGCAAAGGCCATAATAAACAAAGATTAAGACTTTCTAGATACATGTAGAGACTACCAACTGAGTGGTCTTGAGGACATGTATTAGAGTTGGGAGATATAAACAGAATAAATAAGAGCTCTGTGTTATTTAAATAGAGGAGGTAAAACATGCAACATATATTTACACCAGTTTGACACCTACCTTCTCATGGACAAGATACAGTCACAATAAAATTCCTGGTTAACCTTGACATAATTTTTATAGCATAAATTAGAAGACTAGTAGAAAGACTGTTGATGTCTTGTACCAGTTTACAGTATGATCTTACTGGTTTGCCACACTCCTCCACTTGAATCAAAAACTCCCTGATCTCCCTGGGATAAGTACTGGCTAAGGATGCTGGTCAGGCTTTAAAGCCAGCTGGCACAGTCTGTGTTGAATTCTCTGGCTACAAACTTCAGACATAGCTTATTTGAAAGAATAAAGCCGCCAATGGAGTTTGAAAACCCCAAGGGGACAGTGGCTGTCTGGAATTCCTGAATTGTGCTCCACAACAAGAACTAAGGCTTTTGTCACATTGTCGTAAGAATTTTTACAGAGTTGTGTTTGGGCATTTTTAATGTTACTTTTTTTTAATATAAGAACATTGCAAACATAGAACTATGGAAAAATCCATACTATCTATATACAATGCACAAAATAAGAAGAAGAACATGAAAGTAGTCTTCTGTTTGAATCAGAAAATACATTACAGCCTCCTTCTTCAGTGTAAACATCTAAATTTGGTGTAAACATGACATCCACTCACTTCTGTATACAAGGCTGATTCAGACTTACTGTCTAATAACATGCTATAAATACAGCTTAGATGAGACATTTGTGCTTTGTTTGCATATACCCTGGCACACAAATGTACCACATGCAAAACCACAAATGGAAGATAGAGAGTAAGGTAATAGTGTACCCTAACTGCTAGGATTGACTTTTTTCTGTCCCAATAACATTTTATAGGTGAAGCCAAGTATACACCCACAAAACATTAATTAGTTACACTGAAATATTCACATTGCTCAGATTCAGATTTTAGGAGCAATGGAATCTGATTCTAGATTGCACACTGATGGAGTAATGGAAACATTAAGTAATGGTGCTAGACAGCAGAAGCTGTGTTTTAAGAACAGTGAGCAGGAGGGGTGGCTGGTTGCACCATGCAGCTTGCACTTTATCATCATCTGCATTTGGAGAATCCAAATGGGCTGGTTCACAATACTGATTTTGTGAAGTCAGAAATCACAGTGCTCCAAGTCAACTTATTCTGCAGGAAGAGTATAAGTTGTGTCACCTCGATTTTTAAAGACTTCAAAAACTATTTTCTAGACCTAATGCAAGATAGCCTAGGCTTAGCTCCAAAATCCAAGACTGAATGGGGATAAGTTGCATTTCTCGATGTTTTGCCCACACTATGAGGTGTGACCGAAACTGCTCTTCTCATATAGCCAGTGAGTTGTTAGTGATTTGGATCTCTGAAAGGCTAAGCGCCATTTGGAGGCATCTAAGGCATGAGCTAGAGGCTATGACACTGTGGGTAGGACAGGATTTAGGACTGAGCGAGTAAGCAATTAAAATTGTTGCTGGAGTCATGAGCTACAGAGGAGAGGGTTGTTTTTCTCAGATCATTCCTTTATTTCTGGGAACAAGTACCTTAAGGGACTTTTACAAAGAGCTACTTGAAACCACTTGTTCTCTTACACAGCATACAGAAATTAGACCCTGAATGAAGCAGACTCTCATCGACTATTGTCTGAGTGTTCCGGAACACACAATTTTCTATAACACTATGCAGTTATGTCCTGATACTTCTGTCTAATTCAGCAACACAGCTTGTTCTAATTAGTAAAAGGTATTACTGTAATATTGGGAGTTCAATACACTTAATTTAATTGAGCTTAAACAGATGGAAGAGGATTGGCTCAGAAAAGCCACAGTTCCTGAGAAAGGCTGGTTATAGTAGTTCTTCTTGGACTATCTAAGCAATTTAGACTTAGAAAGACACACCAATCTCCAGGAAAAATCTCACTAGCAAAAACTTCAGATTTCAAAGACCCTGATTAACTTAAGAGGAAGCACAAATCAAGTTACTCCACTATGGCATGTTGATGAAGAAAACAATACTTGGCTGTCTTATGATCAGAGATCCAAAATACAGCTCAAACCAAACATGGCTAATACACACCAAGATACATCATGTATTAACACACCTGGAGCTTTGCAGCTACAATTAATATTTTATACAAGAAAGTACTTTATTTTTCATGTTACCTTTTTAGCATCTCAGTTCCTGAGATACACTTTATTAGGTTTGGAAGAAGTCTTTGAACACTTAGAGTCTGCTCTGTTGAAGTCATCAGTGTTAGGTTACCCAAATTGCAATTTTCAAGTTCAACTAAATTAGCACCCAAGGTAAGAAGCTCTCTCAAGGCTTGGAACGACAAAATCAACATGTCCATTACTGACTAAGAGACTGAAAAAGGAACAGTGAATACCAAGGTGTTACCAATTTTCAGTATTTTGAGATTTAATCCAGGGACTATCAGGAGGATACCTATCTGTATACCTGTGTACCTTATCTGGTTATCTGTGTACCTTACTGTGCTTCAATGTCTGTGCTTTTGAGCAGACTAAAAGATAAATATTGCTGGGTGACAAGGACATCTCAATGATGGTGATCTGAACCAAGACCTATCAAATCCAGAAGCTTCATTCAGGACTGCTGGGTGAGCTGGAATCAGAGTCAGCTGACTAACTCAAAGGACAGGAAGAATTACTATTTTTTTCCCATTCTGTATAATATCCTGTAGGAACAACACTAGGCTTCTTCCATCTCCCATGAAAGTCTCCTAGCACTTTTCCAGAGAGACTGCACTCACACACCTGACTTGGATAATCTGCTGGAGGAAATCATGTAGGTAGTGACATAGTCAGCCATCACAGAAGGATGCCAGCATGATGTGCAAGATACAAAAACACAGCCAACTCAAGAACTCACCTGTATCACATTGCCCCAAACAGCCACCAAGCTTCAAAGATTTAATCCTACCGTAATATAGCAGGCCATTTAGATTACAGGAGAATGGTGGACAAATCTGAGCAACTGGCCTGCATTAAGTCTGATAGAATTACTCAGTACTGAAGAGAAACAGAGCATGGGCTTGCCAGAGTGTTTCACTGGTGTAGGTGGTTTTCCTTCTAAAATCAGAAGGTAGTCTGCCTAGGGGTCACTGAAGCAATGGCAAGGGAAAAGAAGCTACTACAGTGTAGGGCTTTCATTTGTGTGTTGAAGGGGCTGTATTTAGCCTCTGGATTAAGCCAGAGGATGTAGGACTTCAAATCAGAAAAATGCTGGGCTCAATCAGAAGAGTCAAGACCAATTCAGCATTGCCATTGTTGGACTGTTCATATGACCAAAATCATCATTTAGCTTTAAGCAAGGCTGGAAAACAAACACGTACTTTTATTTTCTGCTCAGGTTAGTGAAAATTAGTGAGTGGGTGTGGACACATGACTGGAAGCAATCAAGTTAGTTCAGCATAATGACTTACTATTAATCAGTTTTGATTGCATTAGCTGACACATATAAACTCAAGCTTGTTGCAAATGAAAATAAAATGTGTTACCTTAAACTGCTTTTAAGCATCAGGCATTTGGTTTCTTGCTTTTCCCTGCCCCACATACTTAAGTGTTTAAAATTGATATGATTATGTTACTTCTGAAGGGTAAGACTACGTGACTTTCCATGTGAACCTCCTACTGACGCAGGCTGAAAGATACTCTCTCTAAAAGAAATGAGAGTAGAACTGCTGAGAACAGCAGCTATGCAAGGCAACTTCCCAGCCTGAGAGAGCTTGTTGTCAGCCAGACACAGACACAGTCTCAGCTTAGAGGCTGAGAAAAAAAAGTCCCCAAACCAAATTCAAATATCCCTTGATGGATTAGTATAAGAAGAAACAAGAAGAATTCAAGTAAAAAACAGGCAAAACCATCAGAATTTCAGATTATCAATTTTCAGGGAATGAAATCTACAGCTAATATAGTGGGAGAAGTGGAGAGAAGAAATGGGAGAAGAATAGTCTTAAGTGAGGTACACTCAGAAGACATCGTGGAACGTGGACAGACTTGGCTGCTGAGAATGTCTTGGTACTCTGGTCTGGTCTGCTACCTTCTGGTCTGCTTATACAGGATCACAAGGAGATCATACATGTTTTCTCCCTTTAGAGTGGTGGTAAAACATGTGGTGTGCCTCAGTCAGTGGACTTCTTACTGGCTTTTTTAGTGTCCATCAGACTGCTAATGACTTCATTGAAGAATCCATTTGTTTTTTAACCTGCTTAGAGACCTGGGTTTTGCTAAAATGAAAATTCTCTACTAATTTGATCTCTTGCTCCATTAACGAGGGCATTGATCCTTTAGAAAGAAGGGCATAAAAAGTGTCACCACTTCTGCCTCTGCCTGCATTTGCAAGTTCTGAGCAGCCACAGCAGTTCAAACAGGTCAGTATTAAGTAATTAGGCCACCTCAGAAAGACATGCACTAAGCTCTCTGCTGCACTGATGTCTTCAAAAATAAACTTGACAATTCTTCTACTGCAACACTGATGATTTTGCTCATCTTTCATCTAGGTTCTGTTCACTTTTCCTCTGTGTTGTCACAGTGCTGTTGGGGACTTCTTTTTTTTCCCCCCATCCTTTATTCTCCTTCCCTTTAAACTTGTTTTCCTGTTTCCTATCACAGATCCTGCCCTATAATTCCTCATATTGTCTCACTCCTCCTCACTGCCTCAGTCAGTTACTTCTTTTTATCTTGCACATCCTCATCTTTCTGTTGGAAATCCCATAGTGAGGCTTCACAATACATCTGTGCTCTTCTGCCTTGGACCTTGCATCTTCCTGTCTAAACCACCTGCCTCACTATATCACAATGGCTTTTTCTAATCTCCACACATCAACTCCACATCCTGCTTTCATTCTTCTCAAAGACCATGTTATTTCTTCCAAGAGATAATTGAAAGAATATGTTACTGACTCCCATTCCATTTTATTTCCTTTTCCTTTTTATTCTTTTCTTACATACAGTGGCTTTTTCTGCCTCTGTAACTGTACCCACATTTGTCCCACTAATTTTCTCTCATCAGAGCAGCCTTGCACTCATCCTGTCTTTTATTTTTTTCATAGGTAATCCAACTTTAAAACATACTTTAGTCTCTCTGATTTTACAAAACTCCCCATCTCTCTCTTCTCTGCTCTTGTTTCTGTTACTTTCCACATCAACTCCCTGAATGAATCTCGCTTTGGTTGCTCTGTGAAGTTTGCTACTTTGGGCATAGTGACTCACATTGTATCCTTCTCCAGGGAATAGTATCTGACTGTATTAGTCTCTTGGTAATCATCTTATACTTTGACTTTAAGTTGTTTGTGGCAGAGCCCATCTTTTTATTCTGGATTTGCAAACAATTGAGCAGGACTGTGTTCCCTTCCTTGGCTGGAGCTCTACACAAAATAATGAATGACAGAATGATGAATTAAGCACTTTAGCACTGCCATCCACTGGCCGTTTTATCATGACATACCATATTTGACTACAATCTTGAAGTTTTATTTTTGTTGCTACTGACTGGAATGTATTATTGTAAGCACAGTATTTGAGAGTAATGGAAATGCCAGAAATCTTTATGTTCTGTTCCTTTCAAATATAAGATGCATGCCTTTTGCTTTCTCTTTTTCTTTACAAAGTGAGGCTGGTAACTCAAGTACTGAAGAATTGTGGGATCTATGTTAACTTGATACGCACAATTAATCCCACCTGCACTACCTGAATGGTGTGCATATTTTGTAATATATTTTGCTCATTCTTAAGAGCATGCAATACTTAAGCATGTACACAGATGCAAAATGGAAATAGGATAATTTGGGAGTAACCTAAAACTTGTGTGATACTTCCCCTGACAACACTTCCATCCTCCACCCTGTTTAGCAATGTCCTGAACCAGAGTGGTTTCTCTATTTTAACCATCCATAGTGAGTTCCCTTTCCATGAGCACATCCAGTTTCTCATTAACTCCATATGTAAAGACTCTTGTGATTTACTTTTTTTCCTCACTATTTTAACTTTTTTAACCTCCTCCTCTTTTATTCCTTGGTTTTCTTTCACTTCATTTCTGTGATACAATCAAGCTTAGTATAATTAGGCTTACTGACTTATGATTATTATTCCATGGCTAACACAACTTGCCTTTTACATTTTCTAATGTGCTCCCATCCTAGACAGTGGCAAGAATATTTACTTTCTTAGTACAATAGCTCATCTGTGACGGGTGACTGAAAATCTATCCAGATGTGAGGTCCAATAAATTTTATGCATAGATGTGTTTTAAGAAAGAAAACTTTAAAAGGAAGAATAGATAGGAAGAAAAAAAACCCCAAAATCTGTGTTCAGTGTTTCAGTAATTCAATTGTTTATCCAATTTACTGCCATGTGCTGAAATAATACCCAAAATTCTAGGAAATGAAGTGGATTATGAGTTCAAGCATGGAGCACTAATTGAATTCTTCATTGAAATGACTCATCTAAGCAACACAATGACCTGGATTGCCCCTCTGAATGTAAAAATCTTTACAAATGGTATCCTGGCACAGGTGCCATACTGAAAGCTTGACTCTTCTTCATCTGAAAGACAGGATAAGTGCCAGAGGCAGTGGAGCACTATTTGCATGGAAATGCATTTTTCCTTAAAACAAAGCAAGATGAATTGGTCTTGCTCTTACTCAGTTTTTCTCAACCAAAATTGGCCACACGGCACAAAGCTTACCGAGCACTTCAAACTACAGGGCTTAACTGAGGCATGGACCTCACACCAACCCTCTGCAAACACAGGAATTTTTCTTATCTTGACATTCTACATAGAAGAAGAGCTAAAATTAGATGAACTATAACAGTTCTAAAAATGATATGCAAGCTGAAAGTAGGATTATTCATTTATAAGGACTGCAAGTTAAATACCAGGTGAAATTTTACTCATTATTATGAAAATATTTCTCTTTCAATGTACCTACTACAAATTTTGTAAAGAGGATATTGATTGGGTTTTCTTTATTAAAAAATCAGCATTTATATTAATGTTGGATTTTTAATGCTTTAAGACTTCCTCATTCACAAAGAGATTCTTACGAGCCTGGTCCTTTATTTTAATGATATATATTTTAACCATAAACACCTACTTGGCAGTGAAATTTGGAGCAGATATGGCAAACAATCAACTACAAAAAAAAAAAAAAAAAGAGTTATTTATTTCTCCTGCTTAGAAGTGACTGGAAAACAGGATATATAAATGCTTTTAGTGTCTTTAACTACCCATGTAACCAGAGGTCTACACATACTTGAAAAGTATGACTCACTAGCAGAAAAAACACATATTGCAGAAGAAGAGTAAGAGAGGACAGAATAACTTTCCAAAGGTATTTTGTTAAAATTTTGCCTTTTATTTGAAAGGGTATTTGCAATAATTTTTGTCTCTCTTGAAATTATTTTTTATGCTAGCTGGTAAAACTTTTCTCTAAAAACCTAAAAAATACCTGATGCAAATAAATGGAATCTTTTCCTTAAGAACATGAAGCAGTAATCGAGTTTGTATAGTTTCCCCTGAAAATAACTTAATAGCCTGGAAATAACAGTTCTCCTTAGTGTTTACCAGTATTGACTGTCATCATTCTGTCAAAGCTAATAGAGTGCATAAACACATCAAGTACACCCTCACGATATCCTTACCTCCAGAAAGCTGCAGAAACAAGTATAAGCTTCATTAGATTAATAAACAAACTATTTTCCATTACAGCAGTAGCATAAGTGATTATTGTCCTTGATTTTTAAAAGCAATTCTTGTGTCTGGAAAAATCTTAAGACAGTGGACAAAATATAGAGTAGAAGTATATTATAATGTACTTACATATCACTGGCAATAGAGGAGTTCCTGGACATAGACTTTGGAGACAGGTCATAGTCACTGTCTGACCGGTAAAGGAAAGACTCACGACGTTGACTGTGGACAAAATTTGCCTGAAGAATTAGCCCTGATCCAGGGCTTGTCATGGGATCCAAGGGACTTCGTCCCGACGATGTACCATTGTCTACATCGAAACTGCAAAAAGAAGAGAAAAACTTTTATGTAATTGACCTAAGAATTCTGAAAGCAATAAATGCTCTTATGACAAAATTATCATGGCTAATTGATTCTTGATAGTAATGGGGAAATAATGACCTGGTCATATCTTCTGTTAACCAAAACCACAAGGCACTCAAGAGAGATACTTTGAAATTACTGATAAACAAAAAGAACAAGTGTGAAGGAAAAGAAATTTGGTGCAGAAAAAAACCAAACCACTATTAGGAATACAGGAAGTTTTATGCTTCCCTGCACGTGGAGTATCCATGAGCTCTATACTGCAGGAAATACGATGTTTCATTTTTTTCTTCTTCAGGCCCCATCTCTGCTGAGCTGGGCCCTCATTATCCTGTCTCCCACTGTTAAGGCAGTTGAGGGCTCTTCTGTTATCAAGTACCCAATCCTAATATTTTATTACTACCAAAATATTTCAAGAACATATTTAATCTTATGTTAATAAACAAAGCACCAGGGTGGCATTAAGGCACATGTGTGTGCTTGGACACACCTGCCTGCATTAGAGTTGCTATTTTATAATCAGACTGAAGAAACGAGCCCTTTGTTCACTGCCAAGCAGCACAATTTCTGTAGCTATTCATGTCTTTGAACTACACAGTTTAGATCCAGCACTTCTAGCTGCTGTATTTCGTATGAAGAGTGGTAAAGAGGCTTATCATTCTTTGGGAACACTGTTGTCATGACAAGCTGAAGGATAAGGAGAAAGAAAGAAAGAAAAGGCGAGAGTATATGCTGTTTCTCAAAACCTGTGATGTTTCCACAAAAGGCTTTGAAATTCAGTGCAAAGATGCTGTATGGGAGTCTGCAAACAAATAGACACTGACACAAATGGGTGGTGCTGAGACGATGTGCTCATGGCAACCTGTGCTGCATTTGGTACCGTATGGAGCCTTTTTGGAGCATACGGCTTAATTTTTAGACTTGACGTGTTGCGATACGCAATCTCAGAGGTTACGAATGTGTGGATTAGCAAGATTACGTCTCTGGGCTCACTTGTTGCACTAATCAGGACTTAAATAATGCTGCTAAAGCATTTAGGAATGAACAATGAACAGAGGATCTTTCACATGATGTTTTAAACATGGATAAGTGTTAGCACCTTAATATGTAATTGCATTGAACCCATATAAAATACTCAAGGACACCCACAAGTTTTCAGTAATATCTAGTGACAACAGAAGGGAAAAGATGCTGTACGTGTCAGCTGTTGATTAGAATCTAGCCTGACACAGGTGTCACAGTAGGTACACGTTATCCTCTACACTAGCTTATATTTTGCTGTTATCTACCATTGACCTGAGGTCTCAATGAGGTTGCCACTTCAATGCTTTACTGAAGTGACAGCATTCCTATGGCCTTTATTTTCCCTTTGATAAATGAACTAATCAAAGAAACATGTATTGCCTAATTTGACAGAGGTGCACATCGCTTGGCAGAGAATGGACTCTGGTTTCATGATTTATTTCACTGTTTCATTGTTATTTTGCACATATTCCTGGAACTGCAAGCTTACTTCCTCTTTCAGACTATATTATTTATTTCTTATTCAGCTTTCACAGTTTGTATGTAGAAAAGCAAATTTGGTTGGTTGGTTTGTTTTTTTAAAAAAAACACCTGCAGAAAACAGTATTTAAAAACTTCAAGAAAACATTAGAATTTAATCCTCTTTTCACTGTAGTTTTCAGAACAATTCACTGTCAGTAAATCTGAATACACAGTTCTTCACAGATTTTATTTTGATGGATTATGCCTGGATACTTTTTCTGTGTCCTCAGATGTGCTACTGCTTTATCAATCTCAAACTAACACAGCTTAATCCATGAGACACCAAATAAGAGTTCTGTCACGAGCCCCCTAAGTGATCCTGGATAGCTCCTCTTTGCCTTTTGTTTTCCCTATTCATTGCATCTTTGTGATCACTGTGAGACCTGCTCACAACGAAATATTGAAAAATGTATTGGAAAGGTCAAAATAGCACAAATGCTACAGTAAAATGTTCCTTGCAGTTTATGGTGCCGTAAGTTCGTAATTATAGCATTGATACTAGCATGACTACTACTATTCATTATCAATCAATATCTTTTGAGCTTGAAATCCTAAATATTCCAGAAGCACAATGTAGTCACAATACTAATGAGGGGTTTGACTCATATCCAAATTTCTTAACATTTCTGTTTCACTGCTTGAATAAATGATAGTTCTTTTCTTTAAACAGCTTCAAGAACACAGACTCCTAAACAATACCCAGTCTGTGTATTTTGTTTTTCTGTTGAGGGCAGGAAGGCAGATAATTCCTCCAATTTCGGATAAAATAGAAGATGATAGTTCACTCCTGTGTTCAATAAGACTAATTTCTGCAATAACAGTATCATGCCATATATATAGATAAGTTTATCTGAGAGCTCTAAAGCAAAAGTTAAAAGTTGGATAGAAATAAATGAAGATAAATGTAAGTCTGTCTCACCACAGGAAAATTTTTAATAATGAGTGACTACTAAATTGATTTTTTGTTTTTTAACAGTGGACTTAAATATTCAACTGATTCAAAAGTATTTAACTGGATTGAAGGAATATATGATTTGCAGATTTGTTTTATTTTCTTTGCCCACTTCTTGCGGACATGGTATAAGTAGATGATTTGAGTCGTATTTCTTCCACTCAGAAGCTGAGGCAGGCTTTTATGAATTATATCACCGTCAGATTATAAAAGAGTGTATTTTTAAAATTTAAAAGTCTGATAGCTAGAACTGCAGTTTCACCAGCTGGGAGAGGCCCTGTGGTTTGCACCACCAGATAACCGCAAGTATGAGCTAGACTTGCACATTGCTGTTTTAACAGGAATCTTATCCTGTTGTACTGCGTTGTGCCCACTAGATGGGTGTCAAAAGCAATGAACGGGATCCAAACATACCAGTTGGCTTTGGCTCGTGCTGCTCAAAGAAAATGTCTTTTATGAAAAATATGGATCAAGGC
The DNA here is from genome assembly GCF_000695815.1 of Acanthisitta chloris. NCBI lineage: Eukaryota > Metazoa > Chordata > Aves > Passeriformes > Acanthisittidae > Acanthisitta > Acanthisitta chloris. The sequence continues at coordinate 30,650 of NW_008681411.1, read as the reverse complement.
AAAAATGTGCAGTACTACAGTCAAAGAGAAATACGAATATACCATTGGTTTGTCAGAAACCTGTGTTTATATTAAAAAGTTTCTCACATGCTACAGCAGTTACGTGTCTTGCTTAGGTCTTAACTGAGACATTTGCCAGCACTTTCAGATACAAAAGCTTGTAGAAATCTAAGCAAGTGTTAATACACTGCAAGTCAAATAAATTGTTTCTTTGGCTGAATCACAAGTCTTATTTGCAAGAAATGGTGCTGCTGATAACACGGCACCAAAAGAACAGAAAATCAGCATGGGGAATAGAAGATGTTTATACCAGTTCTTTGCTCTTTCTTGCTACATACAGCTTTAAGATACAAAATAGGACAGACTCTTTAATTTGCCTCGGTAGAAGTTACAGAAAGTCAGATATGGTTGCTTCATATTTATCTTTCCAGTCCTGTCAAGTTTTAAGCCACAAGAAGAATATGCTGTGAATTTGAAAGAACAGATGTACAGAACAATTTCTTCATGGAAGTTGTGACTGAAGCACACAGAAATTGTTTTGCTTTCATTTCACAGGCAGAAAGGGGCCATTTGAATACAGTTTTCCACCACTGCTCTGCAGACAGCTTCAGGCACTTTGCATAATGCACGCAAACTGAAGCTGCCTTTAGTGACAGGAGCATTTGGCACAGCACACATCACAGAATTTTATGTGTTCGAAGAGTTTTGCTGCAACTCTGGAGATGCTGAAGCTATGAAAAGCCAATGATAATTTAGCAACTTTTGTGTCTGCATTTGGACAAAATGTTTTAGGGCATTAGTGGATACTGGTTATCCTTAGAACCTGCCTTATTCAGTGTTCAGTGATGAAACACGTGACATGAGATGAAAATTCAGACTCTTTTTTCCTTTTTTGGCTGTTCATCATGTTTGTGTGTCTTGTCCACTGTCTACCACTCAGGCTGTGTACTGAGATAGCGACAAAGGTGGTTAACTCTCTTGAGTGATTTGTAAACATTCATGGTCAATCTTCCCTGCGCTCCTAATAGGCCAAGGAGCAATAACACCACAAGCAAACTTTAGGAATATTATTAGTGACTTGTTTCAGCAATAGTAGAACTCTGTGGGAAGAACAGGGGAGGTTCTGGTTCCTGGATCTTAGCAGCACTGCTTCGTTGTTAATGACTACACAGCTTCTTTGCACAGTGAAAGAAACCCTCTGTGGACTTCCTTTTGAATCCTTAAATAACACTTCCCTACGCCCTGCAATGTTACTAAAAGAAAAAAGGGGAAGGTCTGTGTATAAAATATAGCTTCTGGTTACATAAGGAGTACTGGCATCATAATAACTATACACGAGTTTGTAATTAAGGCTCCACAGAAAATCTGAGTGTTGGTCTTCCTTGTTTCTGAAAGTTTAGCATTAATCCTGCAGCATTTTGTTGGGGATTTTTGTTTTGTTTTGTGCGGTGTTTTGTTTTGTTCTTTTTTTTAGAGAAGTAAGCAATAGCAGAAGAGAGAAGGGAATAAATTCCACCGTAATATGAATTTACTAGACTTTTTATGTATACAAATTGCACTACTGATATTCCCCTTGAAGTGTCTTCCCACCTTCACCTTATCTTGGAGACTACAGGGAGGGAGAGCCAAATTAATTGATCCTCTAGGGACATCTTATCTTTTAAGGCCATCTTTAAACATTACAGAGGGACAAGCAAGTTCCAGAGGAGCAAATTTTGTCCCCCATCAAAGGAGTTCATTGTCCTAGTGTCAAGCAATCTCTTCAGCCATCTGTGCTGTGACCTACATACACATCTCAATATCCTTACTTCCAAGAAGTCTTGTCTTGTTTTTTTTTCACGTGATAGCACAATCCCAATATCACACCAAATGGATGCATTTGTCATGGCAGCTGTAATTTACTGGAAGTATCACCAAAGAGCTGCCCTGCAGCAACTGCCTTTCGGCAGGATTTCATCTAGAGAAAAAGCAAGATAATAAAACTTCCTGTTTCCAAGGAAAAGGTGAGCTATTCATCGCTTATGCCCCAGGGCAGAAGCCCATCCCTGGGAAAGGCAGCCTGTAGCCAGTGGAGAAAGGGAAGGATTGGATCTTGGCTTCAAAAGCAGAATCTGAGTTTATTACTTGGATTGTCTGGGATTTTTAAAAAAAAAGCAGGGGGACACCTCGCTGGTGGATGTGAAGGATTGTAGAGTGTGCCTGTCTCTAAGATTTGGTATTTTTTTATGACTTCACTTGAGTCTTTTTTTTGCTTATTAGTAAACTAAGCATTAAATTGAGCCCACAGCTGATCTGGGTGTCACATTTTCCTAATAGATATTCCCAGACGAAAGATGAAACTTTAAAATCTTCTTCATGAGAAAGAAACAAGTTGTCACTAATTAGCCTCTGCCACAGGTTCCTAGTAGATTTTAGATATTGAATAGGTTAACCTCCAGCATCAGAAAAAAAAATTAAATCAGTGGATTCATATAATTGAATAGCAGGCCTCAAAATTATTTTAACTGCTTCTCTGCTCGGGACCTTTCAGAATGTTTTCTTTCTGACAGTGTCTACCCAGTTATGCAGAAGAGACCATATCTGTTTTTCTCCTACTTTCCTTTTTGTCTTTTCCCCTATGACTAGCAGAAACTAAAAACCTCAGTAAAATGAGGGAAGAAAAAGAGAAATATTTATACTGACATTTTAGAAGGAATATAATATCAACTCTCTATATTTGAATTAAAAAAAGTTTATATGTGAGCTGATATTTTTATTTTTATTGTAGCAAAATTAACAAAAACTTTTGCCTTCCATTACTTAAAAATATTTCCAGTCAATTGTAACTGAATGATATTAAAAGGAACGTATGATCTAAATCTGAATTCTCATGTACCACTGTAGAATTCAAGCCAAATATCTGCTTGTGGCTTTGAGTTTCCAGTTAAACGATTCAGAAAGCAAAGCCTATGATTAACTCCACATTTAGAAGTGGTGTGGATAGATTTTCCAGTATCAAAATTCCATGCTAAAGAATAAAATGTGACATCTCATGACATTTGCTTTTAGCAGCACAACTTGGCTTTTGCTCTTGGCATACCTATTTTTGGAAACATTTAGGCCATTGAAGGTTTAATACTAAGTCTAATATTACAAGGCTTAGTATTAAAAGCCTGGATAACAAACAAATAGAAAATGTGTAGGACAAAAAATACAATGAAGCAGGCAGGTTTGTAAGAATTAGTCTACTCAAACATATTAGCAAAGGAACTCCAACTATCTGTTTAGTCTCATGATTTTCTAGCAAGCGTCTCAGGAAATGCAGCCAATCTCTCAAAACAAATCGTTTCATGTTTTGTTATGAAGTTTCCAAGCAAGGAGTTTCCTGTGATGACTATTCCATACCTTTGGTACTTTTGCTTCAGTCTCCTTGCACTCAATTGAAGATTTACTTTTCATAAAGTCACCTCATCATTCTTAACTAAACCTCAGAGGTCTATGCATTTGGCATGCGAGCCTTTTTTAAGGCATCAAGTTGCTTGTTGTGCTCAGCCATAGTGGAATTCCTTTTCTGATTCTTTCCATTTTTTTCCTCACAGAGAGAATTGTCCCTCACTTGCAATTTTTATTCTCTAAACTTGGTTCTTGCAAGTGAATATCTTCCTGCTAACGTAATGTTAAGACAGAATGCCAGATTCCAAATCTTATCACATGGATTTGATGTTTTGATGTTTCACTGAAGATGAAATAATTGTCTTCTTGCAGTATAAAAAATGCAAACAAAAAGTTACAAGAGAAATGAAATGCAAAATAATTTCCAAGAAATGCAGTGATCTGTTCATGCTTCTATGAGATTTAAGTAACTTTGCATGGTTCTTCTGATCTAATAATCCTAATGGGACTAGTATCCCCATTTTTTGATAAAAAATATCACCAAGGCATTAAATGTTTTCCTCAAGGTTTCTGGTAAAATCTGGGGCAGCTTGAGGACTGAACGAGGAAATCTGCACAAAATGTTGATGAATCAGAACTGGTTTGGGTAACTTGTGGTAAAGAAGGCTAAATAACAGAACCACTTGATCCAGACACGAGAAAGCGTAGGCAGCAAACCAGGGGATGCTCCCAAGCATCCCACCAGGCTGCTGGTCCCCACCACTCACTGACTCCCATTGCTGTGGGCACTTGTCAATGCCAGTGCATTTCTAGGAATGCAGTCTCAGCTGGACTGATGGTTCTCCACATTGTTATTGTCTTTATTTAATTATAGTCGATCTGTCACTATTCACTTAAATCATGCCATAATGCTGTCAGCACTTATTTTCTATGAAGCACCTTTTCTCTGGCCCTAAATAATGAACTACCTTCAAAATGAATTGGGTTTTTTTTTTTTAAAAAACCCACTTTACCTAATTCCTTCAAGAAATTTTTCCATGATGAGTTTTGATCCAACTATACTGCATTATTTTTCTGCAGCACTACTTTCTGAGCAGTATTTGGATGCTGAGACACAAAAGCAGCTTGCACTGAGTGTGACCATGTGGAATAAATTTACTGTAATTCACAGTGCTATTAATTTTCTCTTATTTTCAATGTATTGGAATCAAATCTCAAAGTATATCAAAAAGTTTATTTAGCAATCTCTAAAAATATGCAGTCCATCCATCTAACATATTGACTAATCCTAATTAAAATATGGTTTCCCTAAGATAACAGCAGAACACCTTTCCTTCAGCAAAAAATAATATATAAAAATGAACATGGTTGAGATGCAGACTCTGCTAGAGAAGGAGCTGAGCCTCCCCTTTCTGTGAATGCAGTCAGATGCCATTATCAAAAGCGATCAAATTGCTCATATATTCTTTATGAACAACTGGTGTGATAAAGCAAACATACAGGAAAAGAGGCAGTTCCTCAGACCTGTAATATTTCAATCAATACCCTACGGCACTGAGGAAAGCACAAAGAAGCCAGAATATAGGTATAAATATTCCCCAGATCTAACACTAATATGCATTAGGAAGCTACCTGGCAAACACATCTCTCTGAAGCATCATCATATATAGCCCCAATGGTGATAAACCCTTGGCATGGTCACAGAATATATGGTTACACTTACTCTGTGCTTAGTGGCAAAGATCTTTAGCAAAGAGTGCCTGAGACTGAAGGTGGCAGGACAACGCAGTCATGATTACTCTGTGCTATTCTCTCATCCAGAGCACACAGCACAGAATCATAGAATGGTTTGGGTTGGAGGAGACTGTAAAAATCATCTAATTCCAACTGACCCAGTAGAGAAAGGGAGACCTTCCACCAGATCAAAGGGTTCTCCAAGCCCCACCCAATCTGGCCTTGAACATTTCCAGGGATGGAACATCCACAACTTCTTTGGGCAGCTTGTGCCAGTGCCTTACCACCCTCACAGTAAAAATTTCTTTCCAACATCTAGTATAAACCCAACCTTCCTAAGCTTATCTCTTTTCCTTTCACTACATGGCCTTGTGAAAACTCTCTAGCCTTCCTCTTGGCCCTCCTCAAACCCTGGAAGGCTGCAATGTCTCCCTGGAGCCTTCTCTTCTCCAGGCTAAACAACCCCAACTCTCTCAGCCTGTCCTCACAGTAGAGGTGTTCCAGACCTTGGATCATCTTTATGGCCTCCTCTGGACTCTTTCTAACAGGTCCATGTCCTTCTTAGAAGGATGTCCAGTGAGCCAGGATGTGTGATTGTCATGACAAGAGAATCTTGCAACCCTCAGTATCACCAAGCTCATAATTATTAAGTCTTTTGCACAACCAAGATTAAACAAACCTGTCTTCAAAAAGTGTGTCTTGAAGAAAATGGATAAAGGCTGTGGATGGAAAAGTCCAATGAGAAGAGGCTCTAAAGCCCAAACTACAAGAACCCTGTACACAGAAGGAGATTTATGATGTGCTTACATAGATATTGACAAGAAATCAAGGCCAGCTTCAGAGGAGAATGGACAGGGGGCAGATGGATAAGAAATTACAGTTATGTCTTTAGGTGTTGTGCTAGATTGCCTATGACAATGAAAATCTCTATGTAAAGGAGACACAATTATATATGACAAGAAACTTTTTTTCCCTTACAGTTTTAACTTTCCTGTGATTACAATAAACATTTTCTGGCAATAAATCACCTATGAATTCTACATCCACAAGAATTTGTGTTGGGATATGTTAATGGAAATTATCACTTTGAGGATGTATATTGTATAAAGGGTAAAAGCTCAAGATATCAAGAGCTTCAGAGTTCTAAAAGTTTTGTACTTCCTTTTTCAAAATTGTTTCATTGAAATCCTTTCCACTTCAGTTCATTTCCATTCTTTAAGTTCTGGGTGTCTCATTTGGGTTTGTGTTCTTTGTTTCTCTTTTCCTTTTTTTTTTATTTATTATTAAAGTATTTTGTATTTTACATTGTATGATGGTATTTAGTTTGCCAAATGTGCTAGATTTTTTGTTGCTTCTACTTCCCTGAACTTCTACTAAATGTATTGAGGTCCACACAGTGATTTGAGTTTTGGAAGTCCTTGCTACAGCTTTGCCACATCTAAGCAACAACCTTTAAAGGGGAACAACAAGGTCAGGAGCTAGCCTTGGAAGACTGCCGAGACTGAAATATCTTGAGTATATGCACTCAACATACTTATGTTAGAACCTGAGCACATTCACTGAGTACCTGGTATGTCAAAAAAGATAATTCATGTCACTAGTCCAAAGCAAATTATAATCTACAATAATGGATCATTTGGGTCTCGTTTTTCCTGCTGTCTAGGACATTATTTTATTACATTATATTAATACATTGCCTAGTAACAGTGCCTAAGAGAGCTGCACGTGTTTTCTTTTTTCCATTACTAAATTCTGCTCAGTGTTCTTGCAATTTTCTTTCCAAGTTTTTTTCCAGAGGGAAAGTGGGTCCAATTGTTGATGCACAGTGGCAGAGAAAATAATATTTTTCATATTTAAATCAACATTCTGGAAGCTGTTATGTGAGATATTCTAGTGACTCATATTTTGCAGCACAAAGTGGAATTTATCCAAGTGTCTGCAAAATGCCTTTTTTTTTTTGCTGAGTCCATGAACATCTTCATCAGATTCAAAAAGATATAAGCTTAGTCCAACCTTAAGGCAGTCACCTGAAGTATCTGCATTACTGTACTGTATTACTTTTTTTAAATATCTTGTCTTGCTCAGAGTCTACAGGGACTCTGAGGAAGAAGCCTTAGTTGGTGGGATATATGTCTTATTCATTGCAGAAGGTAGGCAGTGAATCAAAGGACTACAGAGAAGTAATATTGCTTTTATCATCAGGAACTGGAAATAACATTTGCCCAAGCTGCAGTGCACCTGATACTGAACCAGTCACACCAACTTTATCATACGTCACTAATTAAATGTTTTTCATTCTTGAGGTGTCCACTCTGAAAGGCTACTGCTTGAGCCATGTTAGCACCAGCACTCACAAACACAGATTAACTCAGAACATCTCAGAGGCTAGTGGATGGAACAAAGGTCCAACAGATCCACTACTCCATCTCCAGTAATGGCCAAAAGTGAATGCCAATGGAAAATGGTAACAAGAAGCAACTAGAAGTGCTACATCCCCATTGTATCCCAGCCCTTCATAATTTTTTTACCCTTTCATGAAAACTATGCTTTGAATACAAGTCATTCCGCAACAAGTAGATCAAAACCCCAAAGTCCTAGACATCTCATTTTGATTATTCAAGATAGGGAATACTTTCACTTTAATCACCGCAGTTCAATTCTCCTATATATTAAGTAAGGGTGATAACAATTCCTTGTATCACATGGCTGATAGGAAAATTAATCATCTGTGAGAAGCAGTAAGATGTCATAGTGATAAGCACCACAGAAAAGCCAACGAAAGCATTATAACTGCTTTTCCAATAGATGTGAATAGCAGAGTGTCAATAAAGCATGTGACCATATAATAACAGCAAGAAAATAACAGAATACTGAATACATCATGACTTGAGTTGCATTCATTCTGTGCACTCAGTGAAGTAACCATATGGGTAAAGTATAAAATGATTCATGCGCAGGACTAAACCAAGGATCCTAAGTCAAGTTTGTGCTTGACTATTCAATCACAATAACATGGATATCAGATTTTTGTGCATATATGTGCACACATGTTGGAGGGATGCCTAATTTCTAAACTCTTGCATTTGCAGTTGTTTATCTCCAGCTTTGTTTTTCAGCCTACTGGAGCACTATGAACAGCCATTAATAGTAGATCATCAGAAATGTCAGACTTCAAATGGAGTGTTGCAGGCTTGATTTCTAATGGTTAGTGTACAGATGAACAAGTGCACATTCTATTTTGGTTATAATGCATATTTGATGAACCTCATCTTCTGCAGACTTCAAGATCATTGGAACACTTCATGCATAGTCTCATTATGATTAACTACTATTGTAATATAAGCATGTTCTTACTACAATCTCTTGTGCTCCTGTATTGTTCATTCTGCTAGTCACTCTAAGATCCTTACTGTGCACATGACTGTTGGACTCTGAGAGCCAAAACGACAGAGCAAAACCTATAAAGCTATAAATGCAGTGCTTTAACTATTAACAAAATAAACAAAATATTATGAGGTGTAAAATTACTACACATATTATTCTCATTTGGTAAAACAACTAAATGAGCAGAAGCCTATGAATTCTCAAGGACTGTTCAATAATTAAGTAGAAACAAGAAAAAAGTCCAAACACTAGCTGCTACCATCTTCAAATGCCACACACATAGCTAAGATAAGCATGTCTCACCAAAGAAATGAGTTCATCTCTGGAAAGGAATGTGGTAACAGAGATACCAGTTTACACTCTGCTTGTAACAAGGCATTTTTTCTCCAGTATTAAACAAACTTGGAAGCAGATTTGATGTACTGGGTTGAAAAAGGAGCTGAAAAAAATAAAAATTTTTTATATAAATGTGAGAGATCTGGCAAGCTAAATCTGCTAAAAATCACTGTGTATTGCAAAATAAAATGAAACATTCTTCTCACAGAGCAAGACCAAGGCATTCTACTAAAATTTACAACTCACCCTTGGCCCAGGCAGAAATATATATCTACAGGTCTGTCAAGGTCAGCTCAAACTTTTCTCATCATTTACAGAGTTATCTGTAAGCACAAGCCAATTCCAGGGAATGAACTTTGTGCTCCAGTTTGCACAAAGAATTTGGGAGGAGAGATGACTGAATGCTTACTGCTGTGCTCGTCCATCAACCATCCTCCTGGCTGTAACCACTCCATCAGGCAAAACATGCTGCCTTTCCTCATACTTTCCACAAGCCCTCCTTCGAACACCAAAGGAATGCATGTTTAAACTAACAAAAGCATTTGGCCAAATCATAACAGTTGAACTACAGAGTTTCTTAGGACAAAATGATTTAAATGCCATCTGTTTACAAATAGAAAAAAAACCCAAGAAATAAATCAAATGCATAAAGGCATCTTCTGTATAAAGCAATTCCTGTTATCAGGAAAAACTGTGAATGATTTGTTTGACTTTGTGCAAAAAAAAAGCTGTCAGGCAACTTGATTCCAAAAGTGTGTTTTCTTGATCTCGATGTCATTACTAAAATTGGGACAGGACATGCCATAATTGCTGGCGCCAAAGAGGTGATTATATCACTCTGGAAACATTACAAAATGTGCAATCCAAGAGAGCAAGAAGGAGAAAGGCCAGCATCTCGCACCAGTCCTACAGCTGAAAAAATGTCACTGTAACATTGTTGCTTTTGGAACAGGCTTTATCTTCAGCTATTTTCCCCTGACATCTGGTTATTTAATCCTGTGAAGTGTTCCCAGGAGGATCAACAATTTTGCCAAATGAAAACTACTTTTCAGGCAGTTCTTTTCAGCAAAACTCAGCCTAC
>NW_008681411.1:5469-20692 GCF_000695815.1 Acanthisitta chloris | reverse complement strand
CTGCTGCCACCACTGTAGATGCACCATCCATCACAGTATCTAACACATGATTCCGGGGCAGAATGCAGGGCCATAGTCTTTGGCTCTCATGGAGGACCCTTAAGCAGACGTGGGCCCCCCCAGGCAGCTGAGGGAGGGACAAACTATCAGGAAATCCTTTGTTTCACTTGTTTCTCTTGTGGGAATGAAGTAGGATAAAATACAAAACCTGTTCTTTCACTTGATGAGTCATCTTGAGTGAATCATTCTGTCCCCTTCTGCTCTTCCACTTTCCTACCTGCTTTGTAAAGTGCCAAGAGCTCTGGTCATTAAAAACAATGAAAACAAACCAATCAACCAACCAACCAAAAAAACTTGTATGACCTAAAGTTAATATTACTGGGAACAGTAATGAGATCAGTAGAAGCATGAGAAACACTACTTTTTAAGAATGTATCAACACAAATTTGGGTGAGAAAAGGAGAAATTTTGAAATTTTACTGGCTTTCCTAATAGAAAACATGTGAAGAAATAGGAAGAATAGAAGAAAGACTTGCTTATTTACTTGTTTTGGTACATGTGCTTTTCAAGACCTTCTCCACAACACTGTAGAGGAACAAGACATTAGAACAGGTATTTCTGTCACACTGGTAAGAGAAAAATGCAAATAATGGCAGAGAAAACCAAACCAAACCAAAAATACCCACAAGATTAAAAAAGACAACAAAACAAGCTACCAGAGGAAAAATTTAGAAAATCGAAGAGAAACTTTTTTCATTTCAGGTGAGTTTATTAGTTTTTTTAAAAATATGGCTTTATTTTCATCCTTTTATTTCCTGTACTTCTATAAGACACAGAAAATCATAAATTCTCCATTCAGACAGAATGAGATGATTAGATTTTTCAGAACAACAACAAAAAGGACTACAGAATTAAAAAGAAAAAAAGTTAAATGAGTAATTATTGCACCAGATGAAACATTACTGAGGTCTAAAGGAGAAAAACCTGGCAGTGGCCAAATGCATGCTTGGCATACCCTACTTTACTGCCCTGCCAGGAGAACACATGGGCAAGCATCTCCTCCTGGGAGTCTGGTAGTTGTGCTTTAAGGAAGGCTTGACAGTACATATTTTCTCATACTATTCTTTTTTTCTTGTCCCCTCCAGCCATGGCTCTTTGCCAACAGAGAAGAAACTGCCTATGCACAAGAAAGGCTAATAAAAAAAAAGCTATTTAATTATGCTTTTGTACTATTTTATTCTTTGAAAATTTTCTGTGATTGTTAAAATTTAAGACAATGAAAACAGAAAAAAATTTGTATCTGACTTCTCTAATACATGAATGAAGTAGCATTGAATGAAATACCAATATAGTTTTTGCTAATAAACTTATGTGTCAGTATACAAGTGAAACTTAGTAAGCATAAATTTGCAGAATATTCATGGGTTTGTACAATTTCAGATATTTCTGCAATGATACTTGAGACATGAAACATTTGATTAAAACAAAATAAAATCCTCAATGAATTTTAAAGTAGAGAAGGCAGGCAGAGAATCTCTGCTTATACTTCAAATATTAAAGTTCCTTGTCACCTGAGAAAGTGAAATAACCAATACTGGGAATATCTGTATCATTTTAATCTTCACAAACTATTCTGTTACAAAGTAATGTTTGTGATTGTCTCTATATCCCATCCTTTATTGGAAGCTGAATTAAATTTCTTTTCCAAGCAGCTGCAATAAATATTCCACAAGAGCTGATTCTGGAAAGCTAAATTTCAGGAAATGGGTCCTTTGCTTTTGCTTCAATGAATACAACGTCTGAGGCTAATTTAACATCAAAAGACCTAGGAGGTAACTCTGAAACCAGATGCTGGTCCTGAGCCACACAGAGATAGCTCAGCAATGTCAAAGAGGTGCAGAAGGCTGCTTTCAAAATTGTTATTCACCAGGACTAATATGGTAAAATCCACAACATTCACACACTGGAAAGGAGGACCAGCAGGCAAAGAGGGAATGGGCTAAACATGTGTGGAGAAGGAGCAACAAAGGATCCTTATTCTGCAAGCTCATCAATTTTAGCAAATAAATATCTCCAGGAAAGAAAATTCTAATCATCAAAACTTTTCATGAAAGCTTGGAGAAAAAGGATGTACTAGAGAGGAAAAGGACATTCCAAGAGCTGCCAGTTCTTAGATTTTCTTCTCCAGATAAAACATATTAAGTGTTTTTTTAATTAATATCACAATTTTATTATTATTTTACTTCAGCAGTCTCTTCCAAGGAGTTTTGAAAGAAACTGGAAAGTTACTGAAAAGTAACTTTTACTTCATTTTGTAAGATTTCTAATTGCCAATGAATATTTGAACTAAAATAAAATCTTACTTTGAAGCAAAAGCCCAAATATTACCATGATCAGTGTTTCAAACAGAAAAAAACTGGAGAAGGCAGAGAGAGCAGATGGCCTGTCTGAATGTTAAAAGAGTTACAGTGTTTTGCTTTCAAATACAATGAATCATACAGAACTTCTATTTCTGGTACCAGTAACCAACAAGAAAATAACTACTGGTTAGGAAATCAATCAGTTTTAGGTGATTAAGCAAAATGTTCTGGAGAGCTACTGGAAACTGAAAAATGCATGCTTCCCTTCCATCTAAAACTGTGCAATGATACTAATGGCATAAATACAAAGCTGTATTTTACTGTTGAAATAAATAATTGTAAGAAAGTTGCAAATGCACAGTATCAGTAACAAAGTCATACGGTCATCTTACTGACATGGGGCGGGGGAAATGCATTTCTGGTGTGGAAAAGCTGTTTGGACAAGATGAAAAGCTGTGATGGCTTTACAAAATGTCATTTCCTAGTTATTCATTTCCAGGCTTTTTCAAGAATGGATATTCCAAGGAGAAAAATACATTGCTTCACAGCTGTGAACATCCTGCTTGCCAAAAATGCAAATGTAATCACTATCTGTGAATCAAAGACAAATTATGGCACTGCTGATAAATATGAGTAAGGTCTCAGTCCTGGCATGTTCACCCCATCCCTGGAAGTCTTCAGGGCTGGGTTGGATGGGGCTTTCAGTAACCTGTCTAGTGGAATGAAGGTGTCTCTCCATAGCAGGGAGGTTGGAGTGAGATGATCTTCAAGTTCCCTTCCAGCCCAAAGTATTCTAAGATTCTATGGCTTTACAGAAATGTAGACCTCTGGAGCTAAAACTCAGATCCATTTGGAAGGGCTGTCTGTCCATGTGTGTAACAGCAAGCACATTAGTTACAAACTGACTGATAGTAGGAGGATCACAGTTCTAAGAGAAAATATCCTTTTAATAGGCAATTGTGGCATTTGAGTTGCTACAAATGTTAAGACTTTATGAAGGCTGACACCACCGCTAGCGGTTCAAAGATTGGTTCCTAACATTTTTCCAGCTCACGTCTCTGACCCTTAAAGAATGAAAAACATATGTCAGCAATTAAGTCACTAATCATAGTGTTACCAAGCATAAAAACAGTGCCTGCGCCAATATCAACTGTGTCACTTTATATGTTTTCTCAAATGTCCTGCACCCTACATGGCATTGAACCTAAATAGTCATTTTGGTCATACTGAAACCTAGGCAAGCATGGATCTTTCCTTAACAGCATGAAATTCAGAGCAGATGGCACTGAGGTGACTATTATGTCTTGACTAATGTCAAGAGGGACATTAAAACAAAGACCAAAACAGAGACTGGCTTGGCCAGTGTTCCCAAGAGGATAAATCAAAAAATAAACTTCTGCAGACTAGGCTGGAAAGGGCACAGCTTCAATATCACTGAGCCAGCCAGCATCATTTTCCAGCTCATTAAATGAAGGGCATCTGAACAGCTTGCTTGAGAACTGACACAGAATAGGCTGAACTTTTAAAAACTAATTAATTATGCAACTGTAGTGCCTATCACTGTTCATCAGCAAGCTCTGAACCAGGGGTCCCATTGGCTTTGATCCATTTATTCTCTTATCATGCCTTCCAAAAATATTCTAACTTTTAAAAGATCCCTTATGCTGTGTATATTTCCCCTTCAATGCTGTCATTTTTCCCCCCACTGTGTTTATTACTTCTTGATTCTTGTCAGATTTCCTTTATGTGTGGATACAAATGAAAGATTATTATCACTGGGATTTCCTGTGATAACAGGTAACAGCACTAACAGCCTCTTAAACAGTTTTACTGTCCTTGGCTTCTAAATCCCTGATTTCTTTCTCTTGCGAAGCTTATCAGTATGTTTTGAACTGCCAGCAACTTAAGGCAGAACGAAGCAGTAAATCAGGGCATAACCAGAGGACAATAAAGAGAGGGAGAAGGTAACAATCTAGTTAGCTCTTTGGACACTGACTGTCTTCCAGAAGTAGCAGAGTAGCTGTTGAAATGAGCACTGAACGATGAGCAATAATACTAAAACTCTGGGGGTTTTAGGATACCTACAGTGCAGGTTTTGGTATATCGTGGGCTACTGAGGGAGGAAACTTTACATTTCAAATTTTTTAAGTGTGTTTGCTAAAGCATAAGAAAAGAAATGAAAATTATGAAAGGCGATATAAAGGTGCATTTACAGTACTGAATACTTTGTGGCCAGAACAGCCAAAATGTTCACTATCCAAGACATAAACCAAAGAGCAGTCAGAGTGACCTAAGCAGAATGTTTTTTTCCCTTGCCACAGGAAAGGCACACATCTACTATCTCATTCTCTTATTCATGCAGAGGTTTATACTGTAAAATAAAGAGAAAAGATGTCAGGGAAACATAATTGTTTTCCAATCTGGAGAGAAACAAATCACAGTGGTTCCTGACACACACCCAATTCCTCTTTTGAGCCCTGTTCTGTAGAAAGAACACAGGCAGGTGTGTTTTGATTGTTTTCAGAATCTCTGAAAAATTGTGAAACTGTGGGTATTAAAAGGTAAATAAACCCAAAGAAATTTAGAGAATGAAGGAACATGAGCCAGAATATGAGCCAGGAAAGAAAAGCTATAAAACCCCAATTTTCTGCTGCTGTAAATAAGCATTTACTTAATTTATAGTGTAGATTTTTGTTCCATTTAGATGAACAGAATAATTGTTCCCAAGTAAACAAATGCCAGGAATGGGAGTCTATTTGAAACTACAGGCTGTATTGCATGAATTGTTTGATGTCCAGGTGGTTGAATGACTGGCAAGAGATTAAAAGAATAGTAGGCAATTAAAGCATTATAGAATTATGGGTTACTTCAATTTCAGAATTCAGTACTGTTTTAAGACTAAAGTGATGTAAAATTGAAGTAGACATGAAGAAAACCTGGAAGTCATTTGGAAGCATTAACTGTATCTTCCTAAATGTCTCTTTCAGCCTATCTGCCTGCTACAAACTACTTTCAAGCTATGCTTTACAGAAGTATGCTCAAATGGAGCAGTCCTTTGTACATTTTTAATTGCTTTCGGATCACTGAACATGCTTAGAAGAAAACTTGTATTACAATGAAAGTGGGTGGAAAAAGGGACTTGGTTTTCCAGCATCAGCAAGGGACCCCTTCAGGGCCTTAGTTCCATTTCCAGTCTGAAAGAATGCATGGTGATGTTTTCCCCTTTCCATTACAGACCTTCTCAGGGTAACTCTGTGTGTTTTGGTAGCCAAAACAGTCTGCAAGGAGAGCAACAAGGCACTAATATGGCCTGTACTACTGAAAGACATCTGCTGATGAGTATAACCAGAACACCTACCAGCAGAGGTACTGTTACTATTGTGCTTTTGTGACCTGACATTTTCATTTGTCATAAGCAGTATGTTCCATTTTACCGTTATTGAGTCTGTCAGATGTAGCTTAAATAGTAGCCTTACTCTTACTGCAAGTGCAGGCCTGCTAACTTTTAAATGTTCTTCTTTACTTCGTATTTCTCTCCACAAAATGGGGCTATACCTGTCAAAAACTTTTTTCAATGCAGTTTCAGACTGAACAGTCTAAAAATAATGAAAGACTGTACACAGGAATTGAATTAAATCTATCCAGCATCTGCAAAGGGGAATGTCACTCTATTGGATGTCCTTCCTCTGTATTTCCTTTTTCCTATGTACATTGCAACCCCAGCAGATAAAGGCATTATCATGTCATCTTTATGCAAAGCATGTAAAATAAATACACATATAAATCAATAGTAAAAGGTAAATACACAAAACAAAAATGTTTGTTATTTTGTTGGGTTTTTTTAAAGTGGCCAACATCACTTGGCAAAACATGAAAAAACATTTGTTTATAGATCACACAGGGAAGATTAACAGCACAGATTTGCGCAGATGTCTGAACTCAGAGGACAGGCTCCCCAGCAGTCCCTGGGGAGAGAGCCCGGAGGAAAGTTGGGAGCACCTGCCTGTGCTCCCAGAACATGATGTCGCCTCTGATTTTCTGAAGAGCCCTCTAAGTCTACACCAATTCCTCTGCCAACTAGCATGCATGATGGGATTGATTTTAAAGGGTGAGATTTTAAGAATCTTTTTCTCAAATTTCAAATTTGAAATTTACCATCTTTTCTGTTATCATTAAATGTTTAATTTTTTAAATGTGACAGCTGAGAATGTCACATGATTATTAGGCTTGGGTTTATATAAAAACTATTGGAGCTACGCCAAGTAACAGAAGCAGATACATTATTATCAATGAAAAATATTTGACTGGAACAAAAGTTAGGATGGGGAAAAAAAAAACTCATTTATTCATACAATTTAACTCAGACACACTTTAGGATGGCATGAGATGACAGCAGTAAGACTACAAACTGCTAAGACAAAGAGGTTCACTTATGGAAATGTTATGCACTTCATCTGGTCATATTGAACACAAGGCTTAATCACACTGTGGCTTCTCACATTAAATATGAAGAAACATAGACTGTGAGAGCTAAATCAAATTTTTAGTTCATTGGACACACTTGGAAAACACGCAGATACAAATGAGGAAACTGCACAGTGTATAATAAATAAGTTTTAAGTAGATCTAAACATTTCCACAAAAGCACTTTTGACCAAGTTTACAGGCATCACATATATCTAAAGTGATCTAAAAGGATTCAGCTGATTAGAACATGTCTGTATTTTTCACACAGCAATCAGGTGTCAAACAGCATAGGAGATGTTGAACAAGGAAGGATGAAAGCTGCAGTAACAATAATGTGATTGCTCATTTTCAGGCATAAAAATACCTATTTTATATCTGGAAGATTTGAAGGCAAAAAAACTGAAGCCACGTGATATTTTTTCATGAAATGAAGTTAACATTATGAAAATAACTGTTTTGTTGCAGTTTCACAAGGGAAAATGTCAATGACATTCAAATGAGGAAGGCTATTTCAAACGCAGTTGGAAAGGAAGATTTAAATGCAAATAAGAAGGACAGAAAATGTGAAAAATGGGGGAAGTAAAAGTAAGAGCTAGAACCCAATAATAAGGCAAATGTACAGGGTTAGGACAAGAGAAAAATAGATGTTGGCTAAGTCAAGGAAAGATCGCATATCAAATGAGAGCACAGCTCACAAGCTTCAAATCACTAAATATGGAAATGTCTGAGACAATAAAGATGATTATGAATATAAAGTTCTGAGAAGGAAGATGATCTTATATAACTGATCTTGTGTAGGGGACGCTTCAGGGCAGCAGCAACCAAGGAGTTTTTGTAGTGACTGCCTGTTTTTTTCTCAATATACACCTCTTGGAAAGAATTTCCTAAAAGTGCTTGCTATAATCTGCCCTGATGTGTGTGTGGGTGGATGTCAGCAGCTGTGAGATGTAGTATGACACCACGTGGAATTAGTCATTGGGGTTCAAAAAGCAGCCTAGCCATGTCACTGTGTCAGAGGGTTAACTGGCCTCAGTACAGCATCATCCCACCAGCAACCAGGGCAGTACAGCAAGCACCAACATGCAAAGTATTTGCCATGTGTTGTTTTGAACTGTAGGTATGTAGCATCTGCGTCCTTTCTTTGAAACATGTTGTGGGTACATGCTATAGAGTGATTTGTTAGTAGAGTCCTATACAATTACATATGGGAATTTCTTCAAAATTTAGATAAGCTAACCAATGCAATTTCACCAAAATGGAAACATTTAAAAAACACACAAAAAATTACAATTAAAATAAATTTAAGAATAAATTTCAAAACTACCTAAAGTTGTTTATTTTCATAAAAATAAATCCATTTTTTTCTACTTGGCATAAAATTTTATTCAAATAGTTTATTTGAATAATAATTTAAAATTACTAAATTAAGTACAATGAAATTGCTAAAATGAAATTTTTTATCATCTGTGCTGCATGTATTTGAATTTGTTTTGAGAATACAGTTATTAATGTTTCTGAAGCAAACTTCTTCCTTTTTTTAATGCTTAACACTTTCATAATGGGGAAAAGTATTTCTTAAAATATCTAAAGAGAAAACTATTTTTGAGGTTTTGAGTTTATTAGTGTTAAACAGCACCATGAGCTGCTGTTATAAAACTAGCAAATGAAACTGAGAAGTAACAAATTGACAACACAAGTTCCTCTCTGTGCTTCTTAAATCCTCAAAGCTGAGGTCAGATGAACAAAATCTGTTTCTGTCATTTAGCTTCCAAAACTGTGCACTGTTCTGTCTTTTTATACATTACAGGCATGAAAAGTTTTCATTATTTTGGCTGAAAGAAAAAATATTCAAAAGTCATATTATGCCCATATTTAATTCATGCATGTACACATCTTCACAGTATTATCACTGTCAACAAATAAAGGAGTGCAGAAATCTACTTCTGAGTTTTGTAATGTGCTTTAAGAAACATGCTCTAGTGCCTACTAGTCTGAATTAAAAAACACTGTAGATGAAATCTGATGGGAAACACAGTAATGAGGTTGAGTCATGTGTGCTGACGTTAGAATGATGACATCACTGCTTAGTGACTTCATGAATGTGAATTGACACGGATGTGCAAGGTTCTTTCGATAGGGCATTTAGTCTAGGGAGTTGGTTTATCCTTGTTGCTGTGTTCCAACACTTTCTATTCTGTGCTGGCCTTTCCTTGCTTTACATGAATACTCGCTTTATATTATAAAATGATGCTAAATATTGGAGCATGTATTCGGCATAAACTAAGTCAGTTGCATTCGAAAGACTTACCCTGGCTAAATGTGCACATGCAGATGCCTAACATATACAAGTTAGATTTCATATACATATATGTTATTTATGTTGAGTGAAGTTTATTCTGATAAAATCAGTGACATCAATAGCACATGTCCTTCTGAGGCAGACATTTAAAATATGTGATGTAAGTCACAACTTGAAAGCAGGTATTTCTCTCCACCAAGAGCATGAAGTTACTAGCTTAGGTATGCCAAACATCTATCTTTAGGTGAGCTGAATCCCATCTGTTATGCTTTACACTGTAATTGTGCTTCTCAGAAGAGAAGGTAGGAAGAAAGGTAACCCCTCATCATGGAACAAAATGCAACCAACTAGATCAGACTTGGTGCAGTAGAAGGGAATAAAAGGAAGAGGACTCCCATGAAGGCATCTCAACATTGATCCAGGTTTGGGCTACCTCCTATCCTCATCCGAACCAGCTGTAAACAGGTTTTTAGTCACTCAGGTGGAGCTGTCAAGTGAACTCCCTATGAAGCTTGTTGCTTTCTCTCTTACATTGTGCTACAGATAAACACTGATGTGCCTCATCTCCACTGGTCTTGTGCTCTGGTTACATTTGAATGGAGCTTTGTCCACAAGCTGATAATCTACAGGTGTGCTCAGGGAGAAGATGTGAGAATGAAGTGTCCTGTAAAGACTAGATTATATTTTCAGGAAAATTGAAAGTGGATTGTTAGTACACTAACTACTGCTTGCATATGGTGGAGAAAGAAAGACTATGATGCATGTTTTTCTGGATGTAGCTTGGTAGAAAGTGTTTCTGAGGAAGTGTCCTTTCATTGCTGGAGTCAAACTCTGCCATTTGTTCTGTTTGGCATGGTTTGCAATATTTTTGTTTGTTAAAAAAAACACATTTATTATTTCAAGACAGCAGTTCTTAATGTTAAAGTAATAGGAATTTATGCTGGCAAGTCTAATACTTCTGCTCTGAAAAAAATACAGAGATGAGAGCATGACAGAAGGTTGTACTGGCAAGAAAAAAACCAGTAAAAGTTCTTTAAAATCACTGACTCAACTTGAAATGGCAGTCAAAAAAGCTAATCGCATACTGGGCATCATCCACAAAGGTGCTGACAAAAAAAGACAGTATAATTTTACTCCTCTGTAAGGATCTTGGTATGTTCACATCTTGGGTAACATCTGCCATCTGGTCTCTGTATTGCAAGAACACAATTTCCACATTGAGGAAATACAATGAATGGGAACTAAAATGATCAAGGGATAGGGCAGTAGCCTTTTTAGGAAAATATAAGAAGGCTACAGGAAAAGGCTGAGAAGGTTATGACTGAGCTTTACAAAATCATGAAGCTGGTGGATAAGTGAATGCCGATGCTTTCATCAAATGCCACAATGACAGAACTAAGGGACACTTGATGAAACCAGTAGGACAGGATACCATTTTAAAGAATGGTAAAGAAAGTGCTTTTCTGCATAGTCAGACAGGTTGCCAGAAGGCTGCCAGAGAAGACAGTTTACCGGTAAAGTCAGAAAAGAGATTAGGTAAATCCATGGGCAAACAAGAACTTAGAAGAATTTTGAAGGGAACAGGCAAAGGTGAATCATATAACATCCCTAGTACAACACTAGCAGATGCTGGGCAGTATGATGGGAATGAACTACATAAATAGGACAGGCAGTCATGTTTTCCTGTTGCTGCAAGTGATAACAGAATGCTAGGTTAGGAAGACCATTGGGCAGGCCCAGTAGGACATGTCTTATACTGTTAGAAAACAGACCACTTGATCATCTCAAACTCCACCCTTAATTCACTGGCAAAATGGCATTTGGTCCCTTTTAATTTTGTAGAAATAAAACTGTTTAAGATACCACACTCTGAAAAAGAGTGTCATGTTGACTAAGCAGGCTTCCTCATTAACACTGACATAATAAAAGCACATATATCACCTTTAATTTCTGTGGTTGTCATGACTTGAGGCCCATTATTAAATGGCTTAAAGCCCATTTTTCATAATGAAGTCATCTATGAATTCCATTGAAGTCAGAATTGATGCAGGAATGGTCATCTATAGCTTGCAGGCTTTCCTCAGCATTCAGGAATTCAACAATTCTGTATATGATATTTGGTACTTCAATTCCCCCTCCCCATGACTTTGGATGCTGTGCAGCTTGCATTGACCTTTCCCAGTGGACTGTATTCAACACTTTCAACTACTAAAAGTGCAATTGGATACTATGTGAGGTCCCAACCCTCTTTTGTCTTGTAAGATAGTAGTTTCATAAGATAGGCAACAGGGGACAAGAAACATCGCCAACAATGACAGCATGCACTTGCCTCACACAGTCAATCACAATACTGGAGAAGAAAAAAGATTCACCCAATACAGGAATAAAAAAAAACTTAACTCTTTAACAGCCAAATTGTATGAATGGTACAAATATCATTCACAGTTACCTTTACATACTGCACTCTGCCATGAAGACAAAGACTCGTTCAAGGAAACCCCTGATTTTGCTCTTGATCTCCCCAGCACAGGGATTCCCAGTCTGAAAGTCAGCACTTAACTTCAAATATAGGTCTAATAACAATAACCTAGAGGTTTATGACACATTCAGTATCATTTATGGTGCCTGTTAGGACCAAGAGATTAACCAAGGAAGTGAACAGTTTTGGGATGGCCAGTCCCTAAGCAGTGTGATGTGGCCACAGTTTCCTCCCATCAGACATGGGTACCAAAAGACTGGGTCATGCTCATAGCAGAGATTCACTTTGTGGTACCTTTAAGTCAGGAAGCCAGTGCAGCTACCTCAGGTCAGCACAGCTGGATATCAACTCATTCTTCTGACCTAGCTCTTGTGTACCAGAAACAACACTATCCACTTATATTAACCCACATTTTGTTTTCTCCATTCATTAAAACTTTTATTTAGCATCCCTCTTGTGATGCACATATTAAGGGTACAGTCATGAAAAGTTCATAAAATAGATCAGTTTTATTCCACTTGTCTATACTATGTTATAGACTGAGAAATTCATACTTGACAACATCCTTCAGCAACTTCCAATATGCTGAACTTCATGATACTGCTGACACCCACTTCTAGAGTTAAATAAGAACAGATGCATTGTTCTATATAATACCACAGACTGAATCATTGAAGACCTCTGCTCTTAGGGGCACCGTAGAGGCTGGGATGTGCCCTTTGCAGATCAGCCAACCCAAGTTGTTCTTCTAGGTTCCAGAAAACAGAAAAGCCTCAATTGGCATATGTTAAAAAAACCCCAACACCAAAAACCCAATAATGCCAGCCTGAAAAGTGAACAGGTAACTATCTCTAGACATGCCATGCAGAAAGGCTTGCTTGCTTGACTTGCCATCAGTTCCCCACTTAAACACCTAAAATTTTAAATCAGTTCACCCAAAATAGATTTTTTTTTATAAGTTCACACTTTTTTTTCATTACAAAAGGAAAAAAAAAACCCACAAAAATAAACACATTTTCTGTGGAACACTTGCTCTACTGTTCAGGAGCAAATAGCCAAGGAAGTGGAATCATATTCTGATTTAAATGCATGTACTCCTGTCTCAGCCAAAGCTTTATCTTACCATGACTTTTCTTATTTCCTTGTTACTTTTTTGGAATAAAAAGATATATCAAATGCCTTAGTTGAAAAGTCTGCACCATCATTTATCCCTTCTAGACTATTCTCCAGAAATGTTCTGATTTAAAACCACACTTCACAATCACACCCTGAAGTCATGAATGAGTAGCAGAATTAAGCAGCATTAACAAAACAGGTAATAAACCTTAAATAAGTAATTTTCTTGTTTTGTGTAAATAACAACCATCTTCTTTTATTTCGGTCACTGTAACAACCAGGATAAATTTTCCAAGGTGCATCAGAAAGCGAAGGTTTGCCTGCAGGCCCAACTGTCACACTAAACAGCAACCTGCCCCAAACCAGCCAAATTTACAAGGGAATGCATCAGCACAGACTGAGCTCACCTGCATCTGCTCAAAGCCAGCTGGTGCACTCCTGACTAGCACATCACCTATGGTGATACCCTTTGGATGCCTTGTAAGATTGATATTGAAAAGCATATCGTGCTATTACCATGCTAACACCCTGAACTTCTAGTATCTTTAGGACAGATAGTGAGTGTGACTTCAGGACACTGAGAGCAGAGGTTTCTCTGTCTTGCCTTTCTGTCTCCTGTCCTCTTGCTGGTCTCCATGTGTTAGGAGCCTGGTTTCTGCTCTTCATGGAAACTTTGTTCACATGGGAAACTGTAGTGGAAAAAAATCCTGGGACCATTTTTCTCAAGCCTTTGCAAGAGTGGTCTCCATACTACAAAACAACCCTGTCAGTCAAGTCCCTGTGCTCTCAAGATCCACATACCACCATGTCTTTTCTTTTCACATTCTCCCATCTTCTTTCCCCAAGTCACATCACTATTGCTCCTCCAACAGATACAGAAAGGATGTGGGATGGGTTGTTTCCTAGCCTGAACGTCCACCAGTGCTCCTGACTTAATCACATTACTTATCCCTAAGCATTCTGGCGCTGTGTAATACTGTGGCAAGACTATAGTGCTGCTATTCTGTCTCAGAGAACTGCAAGAAGTGGTGCTGACCCATGGCTACAAACCCACAGATTCTGGTGATGCAGCACACCAACCAAAGTCATGCAGGTCATTTGGAAAGTGGTCCTGCTCAGGCCCACCATGAAGGCTGCGTGGTTGGGCGGTGTGGGTAGGGTGGGCTGGCCTGAGATGCCACCTCCCTGGAGGCAGCCAGGAGCTGAGCTCAGCATGGGCAGCCAGCAGCTCCCTCCCATTCTCTTCTTCCTCTCTACTCCGTTTTCCCTCTGTTGGGATGGGGCTTGCCTGGCTTTGCTCCACATCACCAGAGAACAGGATGTACCTTCTCCTGCCAGCCTCCAAGGATCTCCCTGAGAGCCACCTCTGAGCTCAGGTAGTGTTCCCAAACAGCAGCTTAGCAGAGGACTCCCAGTTCTCAACTAGCAGAACAGGTATTCTCAGCTATTCTTAGCGTTATAAGTAAAGGCAACAGCAACAAAAGGGAGGCAGGCTGGTATTTTAGACACAATACTTGGTGGTCAAATCAGCCTGCACCTATCAGTTACAAGGATTGTCTTTCTTTGAAATTATTTCTTTTTTTTCATGTAAGAATTAATGGAAGCAGTCAACAAAGAAATAACTGAAAGGCAGAAGAATTAATCAAAGGTCCTGATTTATTTGCACAGTTGCACGTAATAGCTAAGGTATGTATGTTTTAGCTCACTTCCTCGGAGACACCCTGCAGAGCATAACACTTTAGCAATATATAGTTAACCAACACAGTACTGCATTTTAATAAAGCTATAGAGCTACTACTGACTGCAGTTATTTCAGAAAAACTGTGCCTTAGCAGTTTCTGAGAGCAACTAGGACTACTCTTTATCTAGAGTAGTGTAGTTATTTAATTTTCTTTTACTGCAAAATGGTTTTTAGAAAAGAATATCTGAAGAAATTTGTAACTGCTTTAGCGGCAAAGCTGTTTCTCTAACAGAGAAACAACTATTTGAAACATTAAGTTTTTAATAGACATGTTCAATTAACTTTATGTGTTTCCTCACAAAGAACTGTATTTAGCTGATAGTCTATCCCACAGCAAAACATCAGCCATTTATTTCTAAACAAAAGCTATATTTTAAAACAATAATTTTATCATTAAATCATTATCATTAAAATAAATCATTTTATACAAGTTAAATATAGCTCTGAACAACTAGTCTATCATGCATTTATTAAAATGATGGGGGTTAGAGAGAGTAAAAAATGTGGGAGACATTGAAAGAGTAAAGGGAATTTATTTCACATACTTAATAGAAACCTGTTCTGTCAGTGCCTATTAAGTTTCAAAAAGGATAAAGTTCTCACAAGAAAAAATACTTATTCAGAACACAAAACTCTGCTGACTGCTAACTGAAAATAACTGCAAGAAAATCATACAGACAGATCACTATTACAGGCTGCTTCTACTCCTGAGTCTCAGAGAGGAGGGGAAACGCATGTAGCATATTACAGTACAGTCTCAC
>NW_008681411.1:0-5449 GCF_000695815.1 Acanthisitta chloris | reverse complement strand
TTCTTCCCAGGACACAGCTCTACCAGTCAGGCTATCTATGCAGTAAAACTACGTGTAAGTGTCCCAAAATAGCTCACACAAACTATAGCTTCATTTTACCCTCCAGCCTCCAGAAATGCAAGCTTTATATTATAACTTTTCTTCCTGAATAAAATCTACCGAAGATTTTTAGAAGGTTCCTCTAAGTGCAAAGACTGAACCTGACTACTGAATGGGAAAAAACAGATGCAATGGGTTAAAAAAATTATGTAATGGGTTCTCATTTTAAAAATACTATACACTGTATTTTACAGGGAAAAGCTACATAAATTTGTTTTTTACTATTAATTGTGAAACTCAGCAGCTGAACATCTTCAGTAACCATAAAAAATCTATCGAGCCAAAATTAAACCCTGTGACTTTCTTGGGACATGTCTGTGTGTCATAATAGGAAGAGGAGCTTGAAAGAAAAAAAAACCCAAACACATTACCACATTGCGTCGGCAGTCCTTAAGGAGCTGGTAGATCGGGATCTTGGCTTCATAACAATGCTCATTTTGAAAAATTCCTTCAGTATTTCTAGCAGTCAAACATCAGTTGTCCTTACAAAGCTCGTTCTCAAAGTACTCCATTTCGAAATGCTTTTAAATCCTCTGCTTTTTAAAACCCTTCAAATCCGTCTCCTGTAAAAATCCAGACTGTGAAGGAAGAATTCTAACACGCTGAAACTCCTTCCTTTTTCATGCTGAGTTTACTCTAGCACTGTGCTGTTCGGAAATGACAGTGCTTTTCTCTTCTGTCTTGTATTGCCCTGGGAGGAACTAGTCTATTTTGAATCTATTCTCCCTGCAGGTCACATGGGAACGAAGGCAGCTGAAAAGACTCTCTATCTCTTTCTTGCAGTTTGATAACAACAGGTTTAAAGGTCAATAGCATAAAAAAAAAAGAAAAACGAAAAGAAAAAGAAACAATACTGATTGATAGTAAATGAAAGGAAAAGATGAATGTAAGTTACAGTAACAGTTCTGAGTTTGCAAGGAAATTCCACTTAGAGACATGCTAGATAAATTAGTCTCTGTGGAGCAAATAAAGGAACAAAGATTTTTGCATTCCAAATTAACTAAAAGCCTTACCCAGAAATGTAATTCTTCCCTTTCTTTTTCTCCTAACCCTTACCTAGATACTGTGAATAAGTACTATTGTGTAACTTCACAAAACAGAAAGTATTCCCTGTCTGAAAGACATTCAGAACACTGTGGGGAAGTAAAAATGAAATTCCTTGTTGACTGTTAAAAGTCAAACACACATACAGACAGCCATTGTTATAAATCACTGAAGGACAAAATACCTTAGTTAAAGAACTATAACATGACGTCCTCTCTACTGTAGCGTAGAAAGAGATCTTTCCTGTTACAATAAATACATTAGCAGTTTACACGTTATAAAAAAACCCTCACATTTATAATTTTTAGCCAGAACCTTATCATAAAGCTTTGGGAGTTAATTCCCATGTTAGCATATTTGTCAATTTCAGCATTAGATAAGGAAAAAAATGCAGAGAACTAGATAGGGAGTATAGTGTTTAACTTATACATTTTGAGTTTGCACTGAACTGTGTTATAATTGGTTTTAAACTGAAAGAGTAAAGTTATTGCTGAACAAGTGGTTACATGCATCATAGCCATTCCATTGTACAGTCTTTACAAGTGTTGCAGTATGTTACTTTTGATGGCAGTGAAGCTAGGCTAATAACGTAAGCAAGCCCTAAAAATTTTATTTATAAAACTTATATAGACTTGGCAAATGGAAGTAAAACATGATAAACAAGCTATGCATCAAAATATCAAAAAATTAATCAAATAGGAATGTGCATAAAGCGTGTAAGGCTCTCTATAACCTTTGCACTTTATTTTATAACACTACAATAAAATGCATTACCAACTACATTGTATATCACCAGGAAAGATCCTAACTGCCCTGGAGGCTTTTGCCAGTGATCTGCATATAAAGTGCTACACAACAGCAGAAGGAATGTTAATAAGGTTCCTTGCTAAGCATTCTGTTCTTCACGTTTTCTGGCACCTATCTTTCAAATATCACCTAGTGACTAGTGCAGGACCTTTTGTAAGAGTCCCAAGGAATCAAAAATGTTAGCTTCAAAGAGTGGAAAAAGCATCTGTGGTAAATTTAGCTCAAAGGGTCATACAGTCATGGGATCTTTAGCAATGCTTAGGTCTGTCACTGCACAGGTCACAGGTCTATAGAAGTACACATAAATCAGGCACCATGTTGTGAAACTATTTTATCCCTTTAACAGATGGAATCAGATTAAAAAGAGGTGCTGGACTATTACAGAATTGCTTGCCATTTTAAAGCTGGGTCTTTTTTTATAATTTGCCTGATTATTTCTTATTTTAAAATATTAATTTTTTCCAATATCAATGAAGGAACACAAAATGAAGGAAAACAAAGCTCTTGACTAAGTCACTTATGCAAATTTGCATACTAAATATTACTATACAATATAAATACACTCTAGTTGTAGCTACTTAAATGATTAAAGTAATGGATTTCACCAGAGATTCAGAAAAAAATCCACATGGAATTGCAGATCCCCATGTCACTATCACCTATTGTGAACATGCTTTCTTTTTTAGTCTACTTCCTCAGCTCCTTAGAAATAAACCTCTGCCCTCCAAGTGCCTACTAACTTCAGCTATTATGAAATATATATGAAACAACAAGACTACAGTATTACAACCATACTCCAAGCAGCCAATTCAGGGCCTTTCCTCAGGTAGCAACCTCAGAAGCACAGGCTTGATGCTAAAAAAAAAAGGAATCTATCAGTAGGAATGAGATCTCACAGCTCACCAGAGAATGTCAGTTTTATCTGAAATTCATAAATTGACTTGGATGAAGCTAAAAACAAAAATGGGGAGAAAATAAATCAAAAAGACTCTTTATAGTATGAGAAAGGCAAACCTTTTTCTAGAGAGGTTTCTAGGGAATCCCTTAGACCAACCTTGGCAGTTAGCAATAGCTTCTATTTCATACATAAAACCTGTTGTGCTGCCATTAACATCAATGACAGTTTTGTCTAAGTTTTAAATAAAGACAGGAGCAAATCAGTCCATTGTGCTGACCGAAGATGACACAGCATTAATTTTAAGCCTCACATCTTTGTATGGGGTCAAATAATATGAACATTCAATTTCTCACCATTTGAGGAATCAAAAGACAGAAAGATTATGGAAAATTAGGAGAAGAAAGAGAGAAATGGCCACTGTTTAAATAGATGACTTGTACATATAATTATGTGACTCAAACAAAAAAAATACCATATTTCTTTTCCTTTTTGAAATGTCTTTTTTTGGGCAGCAGGAGAAAGATTTTGGAACAGAGCTCTTGTTGGGATGCCACAACAGTTAAGGAAGTGTTAATTGTATAATGAAAATAAGGAAGAAAAGACTTAAAATTAATGAAGATACTAAAAGATGGAGCCATTCAGCACCGCTAAATACGCTAATAATAATAGCAGCGAGAAAAGCAACAGTATTTTTTATCTGCATGTATCATCCACTGAGGTTTTGGCAGTGTAGTCAAACTGTCTAAGAAAGTTACGGAAGTAATTAAAACACCAATAATAACTATTGTGCAGGATTCAACCTACTTTGAGGATGCTTACATCTTAGTTACTCATCTTCAAATTAGCAACTAATTGAATTAAACCAGTGTTACATTGCATGAAATTGAAAATGAAAATGAATTGCAAAAAGAATGGCTTAGGGAATAAGGTACAGGACTCACTGTTCTGTTCCATGATTGGGAACATCTTTGTCTTAAGGTTATGGAAAATTTGCTTAAACATTCTGTTTTGTCTTTGTTTGTAAAACAGGGATAACCCACATCATGCTGCTTGAAAAGCACTTGGACTTCAAAGAACTGAAAACATGCAATAGATGCCAGGTTATTATTGCTGTTGTTGTATGCAAGATGAAGAAATGGATTCACAATCTTCCTTTTAAAGACAAAATGAGAAGACTAGTATCAAGCCTCATGACATAAATAATGACTGGGCTTTTAAGTATGTTGTTTGGAATACACATTAGCAAATGAAAGGTATAAAACAATCTGCTGCTTCTTGGTAAGGAAACTTAGTTTCATCATGTTTCTTTTCGGATAGGATTACTAAAATATCATTAAGAACTTGGAGCTGGGCTCATTTACTCAAGATTATCTCTGGTATTGCTTAGCTACAGTGCACAGTTTATATCTTTCTTTTCTACCTATTACACTTTGCAATTTACACATTTATATGGCATGTAGATTTCACTACATAGAGAATACACACTGAGACCTGAACCCAACCTCTCTAATCTCTAGGAGCACACATTCCACAATAGGAAAGATTTTCTCATAAGCTAAGCACCATACCAGTTAGTTTTGCAAAACTGCGAGTTGCACAGTTTGTTCTAGTTTATCCACAGCACAAGATTATGCTCTTATGTCCTGTACTGCATAACAAGCTGAAGGACAGAAACAATTAACAAGATGTTCTTATACCACCTGCATGGGTGGCTCTGAGAACAAGTAATCCAGGTGTAGGTGCAGAAGACAGGTCTTTCAAAAAGAAGCATAAAGTCAGAGAACTAGAGAAGTAAATTTTTGACCTACCTGATAATTTTGCCACTGCTCAACATAGCAAATGATTTAAAAAAATGTTCTTTTGTAGGGTTTTTATAGAATTCCAGGGAAATAAACTCTGACATTCATTTCTAGATAACAGAGTATTTCCTTTTGGCTGGAGTGACCTTAGCAAGAAGGGAAAAGGTATCCATAACTGTGAATTATGGGTACCTTTGTTGGGACCCACAAAATGTAGTAATAACTACAGCCTAGAATTCTTAATAATGGGAAAAAAAGTAAACTGAAGGGCACAGAAGAAATGAAACGTGTCACTAGTGTTTACTTTCTATATCCACTTACATTTAGGTGCCCGGATCAAGCTACCCAGCTTTTGAATAAATATGGTTTATTACCTCAGGTGGCTGCAGTGTAAATAAAGTTACTGTGTTTCACAAAGCTTTACCCAGACTCAAATATGCAAAGCTCCTCATAGGTAACATGGCAAAGAGGGCCTTCTGTGAAGACCCTTTATTCTGACCTGATGCCTAGTCTGAAGAAACTCAATCTCAGCTGTCTTTGAAACTGCCAGGTACTGCTGCCTGAGCTGTACCATGAGCAGTGAATGAGGCATTAAGGTTGGAATAAATGATGCCTGCTAATGTCGGATTAATACTGTGTAACAGTGAATAGACTGAAGTTAAATACTAGCCCTCTGGAAGACTTTGGACTTGAGCTGAACTAAGGCTGCCTAGTTTTTCACACTGTTTTTCTCTCTTTTTTTAAATAAGAGATAAAAAAATCCTCAAGATACTCAAGCATGGGGGGGTGTGTGTAAATACAT
>NW_008681410.1:0-11374 GCF_000695815.1 Acanthisitta chloris | reverse complement strand
TACTCCAGCTCAAACCAGCACACCAAGGCAGTTCTCAAGCATGTAGTGAGGGTCCTTCCCTGCATCATGAAGTCCAATCAATGGTGCAGTCACCTCTGTCTTGCTGCTGGTCCCTGAGTGGCTGCAGAAGCTCCCAGTGCTCAGTTCAGTGCAGGGAAAGAAATAAGGTGATACCATGTAATTCATAATGGAATGCCTTGTGTCTGGCTAAAGCTAGAGCATTAAACAACAACTGCTTCAAGGGACCAAGACGAAGGAGGAACAGTTTTATACTTAACTAAGAACCTAAAGAAAACAGGCTTGAAAAAGCCGTTTAGCAGGTGTCACTGAGCACTGCAGTTTGTAGCGTGTCAGCTGGACCTGTAGTCTCCAGACTGTAGCAGGTGTGCAAAAAGGGTGCACATCCAGAACAATGTCAGAGGGAGACAAGTGGGTCCTGTCCTGCTATGGATGCCTTGCCACCTCCTGGGATGTGCTGCAGCTCTGCATCACTGGGGTAAAGTGGCAGCTGGAAACACCAGGATGCTTTGTCTATGGCCTCACATTTCACAGATAGGTCTGTGGCCAGCAGTGCATCTTGACATAAAACACAGCGCTTGTATTCCTTTCAAAACAAGGCCTGTTAATTTAAGCTGCCACAAAAACAAAGCAAACAAACGAAACACAAAAAAAAATCCCCAAAAGAAAAAAACCCAAAGCCCAAAACAAAAAAAAACACATCCCCAAACCAACCAACCAACCAAAAAAACCCCCACAAAAACCACACTGAAAACCCCCTGTACATAAAAAAACCCCAAACCCTTCCTTTTTTAAGAGCATACTCTATTTCTGTTTGCTGAGGTAATTGATCATTTGATAATATTAAGCTAGCCAGTTTAGAAAATGTGGGCACTTCAGCTGCCAGCCCTGTTGACCAGGTTGTTGCCACAAAATTAATTGGAGATTTGGGTAGCCTCCACTGAGCCTCAGCAGCTATCAGGCAAGTGACTTGTGTGAAGGCTGTCTCAACTCCAGTGATGCTGTCAGTGCAGGAAGAACATGCAAAGTCTCACAACAAGATTAATGTTTCATATATTTTATTTTAGCTTCTGGGTGACACTTCAGAAGAATTTATCAATTCTTTTGGTGATGTATTCATTTTAGTCTCCTCTCTTGCTTTTTGACCTATGTGATAAGGAATAAATCACCCATAGCCCTGAATGACTATTGATACCTCACAGCCACTGGACCTGAAATAATTAGCTTTTGTGAACAGA
Organism: Acanthisitta chloris; assembly: GCF_000695815.1. Lineage (NCBI taxonomy): Eukaryota > Metazoa > Chordata > Aves > Passeriformes > Acanthisittidae > Acanthisitta > Acanthisitta chloris. The sequence goes on along the minus strand of NW_008681410.1, from coordinate 10,118 downwards.
TTTATGTTGCCATGTGAACAGGTATGCAGGTTTGAACTATAATGCAGACTAGAGAATTTAGCTGGTAGAATTCAACTCCAACAAATGTTGCTCTCAATGACAGTTCGCAACCATCCCCACAGTTTGTCAAGAGCAGCCAGATTAATTTTGACTGCCAGAAAGAAAATAAATAGTTGGAATCGCTCATTCTGCATTGCAGTGAAGATGCACAGTAACAAAGCTGATAGTTAGTAAAACCAGCTTTTCTTCCTAGATCTTCATGTTTACCAACAGGTCATTACAACAAACCCAAGAAATAACACCTTTTGCAGTGACTGAAAGCTGAACTGCAGTCTGGGTCTCCACTTCTCTAATTAGCCTAATCCCTAATCTGAATTTACTGAGGCTGACCTAAAACATCTATTCAAGGTAAATATGTAGCACTGACTTAGAGAACCGACACCATTTTTACCTTTGATCATCCAGGCTTTAAAGTTAAGTCCATTTTACTTGCATATCAGTTCTTTCCCCTGCAAGGCAGCCTTTCTCATTTGATTTCTTCCCAGATAGAGCTACATTTCTGGAACTAATCTGTGACTATTAATTTTTATTTGTATTCATTGTGAGAGAACCTTTGTGCTTACCTAATGCGCCAAAATCTTCTTCATGGGCTTGAAAAATTCCCAAATATACTCCTTATCCATTCTAAGAGGGATGGGACACTTGGTATCTCAGCTCAGCATGTTTAAGCCATACTTAGGCAATCCTTTTGAAACTATTAGATAATCTTAGATGTTTTAAGAAAATTCGGATTTCTTTGTGTTCAGAGCAATGTTTGAGATTCGACTACAAAGTATTTCCCTCACTCCTGTGCTACTTGTCTGTCATCAAGCTTCACAAGTAAGAAAATACAGGAAAGAATAATAATTTGAATTCTGTTTTCTGAAGATTTGATACAAAGCTTTCCTTGAACAATGCAAGGTCTTTTAAAATGAAAATTAATTTTTAAAAGAATTAAAAAAAACCAACACAAAACACAAAAAACCCAACTACCTAGAATTCCTTGCTCTGTCAGACAGTTATAAGGTACATTTACTTACGTGCACATAAGCTTTAACTCTACAAAGCAAAACCAGATCATGAGTTGAGATTAAACATTTGGCTAAACAGTTATCAGAACTTATCAAATGTTGGGGTTTACACAGGGCACAGATGTATCCAGAGTAAATTTACATATTTTTTAAGTCATAAAGTAGATAAAATGTTACCTGTTGGCTTTACTATGTGATTTAGAGTGAAAAAGTATTATGATTTTAAGACTTCAAGTTATTTGATTTCAAGTAATTTTCAGCTATCAAAAAACTAGGTTTCCTGTAGTATATTGTTCTGTTCCATATGCCTTTGGAGCAGGCAGACAGCTAGAAGCTAATAATGGCAAGGAACACCACAACTTTCTAGTTTATTAATATCTGTGGATTTATGACACAGATTGCCTGGATTAGTCTGAGAGATGTTCATCCAGTGGAATAAGTCAGAGCAAGCATTTATACAGTGGGTGTTTGTGCTTGTTTTGGCTGGGATAGAGTTCATTTTCTTCACAGTAGCTGGTATGGTGTTCTGGTTTGGATTTGTGCTGAAAATAGTGTTGATAACACAGGGATGTTTTCATTACTGCTGAGCAGTGCTTATACAGAGTAAAAGCCTTTTCTGCTTCTTACCCCATCCCACCTGTGAGGAAGCTGGTGGTGCACAAGGAGTTGGGAAAGGACATGGCTGGGACAGCTGACTGTAACTGACCAAGGGGCCATCTCAGACCATATGTTGTCATGCTCAGAATGAGCATGGGGGAAGAAGGCGGAAGGAGGGGGCATTCACACATTCACGACAGCCTGCCATGTGAATCCACTTAAAAAAGACTGCAGCAATCTTTTAGTATTGAAAGTATTAGGTAATTGAGCTGTTAAGCTCTACTAAAACCAAGGAGGGCACATTCAGAGTGAAGGTATTCGTCTTCCCAAGTCACCATTACACATGATGAATCCCTGCTTTTCTGGAGACGGCTGAGGACTTGCCTGCCCATGGGAAGTGGTGAATTAATTCCTTGTTTTGCTTTGCTTGTGTACATGGCCTTTATATTGAAAGTATTAGGTAATTGAGCTGTTAAGCTCTACTAAAACCAAGGAGGGCACATTCAGAGTGAAGGTATTCGTCTTCCCAAGTCACCATTACACATGATGAATCCCTGCTTTTCTGGAGACGGCTGAGGACTTGCCTGCCCATGGGAAGTGGTGAATTAATTCCTTGTTTTGCTTTGCTTGTGTACATGGCCTTTACTTTCCCTATTAAATTGTCTTTATCTCAAAAGTTTTCTCTTCTCACTTTTATCTTTCTAGTTCTCTCTTGTTTTGCTTTGCTTGTGTACATGGCCTTTACTTTCCCTATTAAATTGTCTTTATCTCAACTTACAAGTTTTCTCACTTTTATCTTTCTAGTTCTCTCCTTCATCCCCCTGGTGGGACAGTGAGAAAGCAGCTGTGTAGCGCTTAATTACTGTCTGGGGTTAAACCACATAATGTTGACACCTACACAGCCCATAGCAAAGTCCTGAAAGTCACTGGTTCCCTGTTACCATGTGACTGAGTGTCTCAGTACTTGAGAAATAGCATTTAATGAAAGCCATAAATCTTCAATGCAGCTGAATCTAATTTGCACTATAAACCATTGCTCATCATATTTTTGCCAGCTCTTATCTTCTGTGTTATTGCTACCACTTGAGCATTTAACTAAAGTGGCATTTAATATTAAAGTAGCAGGTTTGTCACTTTCCTTGTTATCACATCCTTTAACATTCAAAAATATGTTTTCACCAGAATTAACATTAACAGTTCCTTTAATTGATGTTAGGTATGCTGAGTCACAAACCTAACAGTCTTTACATGCTCTTTTCAATACAGGTTAACTTCATGCATTAAGACAAACTCTTTTTTAACTGAAGACATGGGGTTTCACAATTACAGTACATTAACTGGTAGCATTTACTGATCTTACACCATTATGCGTTCATCTTTTGTCAGTGAAGTAATCTTGGAAGATTTTAAAACCATCTACCTATCACACACATATAAAGGTAAAACAGTACATAAAAATGCAACAAGACAACCTGATTTTAATTCTACTAAAATCCAGAAAATAGATTCTTACATCTGTACAGAAGGTGTATTCAAATACATCTGCACACTGATGTGGCTGAATTTGAACCTGCTGTGTTAATTTGTGGTTAAGAAATATTGTAGTCTATAGTTGAGCTGGGTCTTAATAGCAAAGATAAATCTCAACTGAAGCTATTTCTTGTGGCAAATTGACAGATCTATATCCAGCTTCATTGGGCTTCTAACTTCCTGTACAGGGGTGTGACATTTAAACAATTCTTAAGAGCTTGTTGCCTTTCACTAAGGTACTCTGAACTGTCAAGAAAGACCTGCAAAGATATCTAGACTTTTAGACTAGAGCTTTCAAAAATCTCTTGGCTGGTAGAATTTGCAGTAGCTCAAAGCTTCACTATGAAGCACAATCAATTGATTCTTAAGTGACCATTATTTGTGAAGCAGTCTGTTCATTAGCAGAACTGATGAAGAGTGAGATGTTAACAGAGAGTATTTTACTGCCAGCTTTCAGAGCTGCAAGGGGAATATGCAGAAGGAAAGTGAGCCTTAAGAATCTCTATTCGTCATCATTAGAGCTACATCCTTAGAAATGCAAGAAAAACAGAGGAAAAGCTTTGATGACTTGCTGAAGGCTGCCTTTTACAGCAATTCCTGCTTCAGATAGTTTAATCATATCATGGTGCTTTTCTTCAGATATCAGCTTGAGAGAAGTCTAGTCACTAGGCTCTTATGCCTCTATTTAGCCTTGATTTATCAGAAGTTTGTGCCAGGAAAAATCCCAGACTTCAAAAATGCAGAACCACAAACACATAGCTTTACTGTCTTCTAGTGTTTGAAGGTATATGTCCTTCTTTCACAGCCCTACATAAAACTGGACATGATATTACTTGTGAAGAGTTGTCAGGGTGTATGAGAAGCATCTATATCCTGTAACCTTTCAGCCCCTCAGAGGTTACACTTTCTAATGCAGCAAGATAACCTTCTCCCTCACTTCAAAGCTCCATTGCATTCTGGTTTTGAACCTGAACCTTTAGAAGTATGGTATGGACAGCTACCTTTTCAAAGAAAGATGAGTTACCAAAGATGGCAATGGTAAAACTTACTTTTAAAATGTCAATAACTATTCTTAGAGGCTTTGTTTTGAAGCTGTTGATGAGTGAGATGAAAACGGATAGGTATGGCTTCATTTCCTTTGTTTTGAAGCTGTTGATGAGTGAGACGAAAACGGACAGGTATGGCTTCATTTCTACCACCTCTGCTTGGAAACCTGTGAATACAAAGGGCAGGATGATGGACTTTTCCATGTTTACAGGATAATAAGGTCAATTCTCAGTCATGCTCTTGTTCTTCAGCCTTGGCAGGGAGCTCAGGCAGAAGAATCACTAGACCTAAGTGTTTGGCAAGGAGATATCAACACAGGAATTTTCTCTGTTCCAAGAAGCTCTAGAAATTCCTAGTGGTTTTGGACGTTACAGTGACAACATGAGCCAAACTACAGTATTTGTTTAGCAATTTGCAGACTGACACATATCTCAGGAGTTCAGACAGGAAGTTAGAAACAATTATGATCCCCTGCCTCAGTAAATTTAAGATAGTTGATGAATAGACCTTTTGGGATGAGCTTTTGTCCCTTGCTGGCCACAGCCTGTCATGTGAATACACTTAGAAAAGACTGCAGCAATCTTTTAATATTGAAAATATTAGGTAATTGAGCTGTTAAGCTCTCAGTCCAAGCACACCTTAACTTTTCAAGGTCTGATGTACCTCCACTTACAGATGATAGATTTTAAACTCCATTGTGAAATTTTGACAAACATAATTTTTTCCTTCCAGTCAATATGACATGGGATTTGCAGAATTTACACTACTGCCACAGGACCTGTAGCACACTTGTTTTCATTAATATTTCACATTCTCAGAGACCAACGAGGGATACTTTAATTCTAAGTACCACATGACTTTGAAAAGAACCTCTAATATATCTAACTATTATCTAGTGATAATCTGCATTTAAGATACCATGTATGATTTCTGCAATGTTTTGGAGCTGTTCTTAGTTCTGGTTTGTACCTGTTCTGTGCTGCAGTTTTCTACATTTTTATGCCAAGCAGTATTACATCTAAATATATTTATAGTTTATTATTTATTTAAGGAATCTTGGCAATATGAGTATTTTTCTTCAGTTCAACAACATATCACAAACCTTCCCTGTGTTCTTGAAGCAGACAGGTTGAAATACGAGATTTTGGTTAGAACTGAACAGTTTCTTCTCTCCTCTTAATGACACTTTCCAGTGTATACCCAGAGGTAGCTGTAAAATTACATTACAAATGGAAGCAAGTATGTTCAGAATAATTTCTTTTGCCTGAAATTGGACATGCTTAATGCATTGTAATAACACAATTTCCTTTTCAATGCATATTGTGTGCAATGATGAAATATATATATGGCATCTGATGATCCCCAAAGTGTTAAGCAATCGTCATGGCATTGACAAATCACCACATAGCAGAACATTTAATGTGACTGCTGGGGACTTGTATTTTCCTGCAGAAATAATAAATAGGTTGCAGATTCATCAACTCAACAAGCCTCAGGGTCTTATTCCTAAGTAGTTTCTTCTAGTAAGAAGTCAGCTAATCCATTGCCAAGGTATATTGACCTACAGTTATTACTTCTCCATTAAAAAACAAATCAATGACATGACCTGTCTCAATTTCTTCACACAGAAGTACTGTATTGTAGAATCCTACTTCTGAATGAATCAATTGGAGCAATGTAGATGAGACTCTTGCTTTAGGCTTGTAGCATCTGGCCCAGTAAAAACAACAGAGCTCTCTCTCAAGCACAATGGGTGAAAAATTATGTTCCATTATGCATGAGTAACTCAATTTATTATTTTCTAAAAACAAGCTCTTGAACCTATGCCAACATCTTACCAAAAAAAAATGTACAAGCTGATACTCAGCCACCTTTGAGGATTATTGCTAATTTTGCTTCTGATGGGTATATGTGATTCTGCTATAAATCAAGTGACAGCACTGCATAACAATTGAAGGATGACCTGTACATGTCAAGGGAATGTGCTGGCTGCAAAATTATGTCACTTCTTCTGCCTGAAGGCTTGAAGTGCCACTTGATTGAATCAGCCTCAGGCAGAGTTGGAAGCTGGAGTTTTGCTCTTTCCAAAGCAACTAATGATTCTAATTCCACACTGAACAGCTTAAAGCAAAGTATTACAAAACACAGTAATTTTAAAGGGAAGGCATATCTTGCAAGACAGATGTTCTGTAACTGAATTCTTGTTTATTGAAATTTGATATCTGATATTCTGCATTTTAATGTGTGCTCAAAAGACCATACCCTAGCCCACCAAAATCATGTAGATGTTTGCCGTTCAAACACCTCCATGTTAGGGCAGATTAATGCAGTAAAAGAAAAGGTGCTATGCAGTCTATTCACTGCGCATACCAACTCAGTTATAAAGTTGATGTTATCAGACCCACAGATAAGTACACAGTGTTATTCTCGTAGTTGACAGAAATAGCAAACACATGGGGATATACTTTTACTTAATATATTCTTACAACTTTCTTTGGAGGAGACAGTGTTGCTGTAGCAGGGCTGCAGTCTACAGCCTTCTCTTCTGAAGCCACTTCTTGAAGACAGCAGGTTGGCCTCTGTGTCATCGCAGACTTCCCACAAATTTCACAGAAGCTTGGCTGCCCAGTTCATATCACCTCTGTGCTGCCCCTTGCACATACTTCTACTGTCAGACTTTCTTAGAACACAAAAGCAGGTTTTACTCCAACTCTCCTTTCTCCAGCTTTCATACTGTGACTCCTCTCCCTCAGTACCTCTAGCTTATATATCTTAAAATCTTCCTTACAAATTTTCAACCCTGTCCCCAACCTCTCTCAAGGGCTTCTAGGAAGGGAGTTTGTAAGCTTGACATGCTCAGACCCATTTTATTCAAGACCTTACAATGTAGTTCCTTCCACAGATGCCTCTTTCTCTCTCCAGTCCTGGACTTCCCTTATATTCCCAGTGTAGCAGACAAGAGTCACTCTGCCACAGGAGCAATAAGGAAGTAATATCACCTGCTTGTCCTTGAAGCCTTAAATTGTTCTGGCAGCAGCCTAACCTCCTACTTTCTCCATCTGTGCACAGAGGATTACTTTCCTTACTTGGCTCTGACGATTTGGGGACCAACGACAGTCCTTGATCTAGAAGACCTCAGTTACAGAATCAACACTCTTATAGGAATCCTGGATTTATTTGGCTTGGGAGTTCTACTCAAGAGAGTAACATTGTCACTTTGCCTTAATGTATACCATGACTAATACTTTTCTTTCCTTTAAAAACGCATGAAGGCATAAAATAAGATACAGAAACCTAAATCTTTAGATGTTTCTCAACTGCTGTAAACATACATGTTGAGCTACAGCATTAATATTTAGACAAACCATGCATTTTTATGCTCTTTGTGATCAAGTAAACCACCACAGCATTGAGAAATTCTTCTCTGCAGTTTCTAGCTATGAAGAATGATTCATAATAATCTATTATTAAATTGAGATGAAAGAGAGCTTTATCAACTTTGATTATTTCTCTAGTTATACCACCAAATTTCATGCAGAGCCAAAAATGTGAAATAACTTTCACTCATAGGTGCCTGTCCTAGGCAAGATGACTTTTGAGTTGTGCTTGTACATAATTTCCTGATGCATGGAAATAACTGGAAGTTAAGTAGCAAAAATCGATTCCTCCCAACACTGTTTCACATATATTTCAGCTACCCTCAGGTTTAAACCCTGGTTGTACCTTTGCAAAGTTAATATAATGAAAATAGAAACTTTGCAGATATTTTTATTTTATGAGAGCAAAGACATGTTTTAGAATTACAAGTGAAATACACTGACATATTTTTCCCCTTGCCCCTTCCAACCTAATAACAACTGCAGCATTCCAGAGACATGTTCTCTGTTGCAAGAAGAGCCCTCTTCAGATGGATTCTCTAAAGCATAAATAACCTTTTCCAAACTGTGGTGTTTGTCTCTGAAGTGAGACCTGTCCCCCACCATAAATAATAATCAGCTCTTAATGTCTGCTTTATAGATTTGTCAGGGCTTGCAGCATGGTTTTGTTCAGTCTTTGAAAAATCTTCTGCGAGAGGTGATCAATTTTCCCCCCATGTTACCATTTAAAATGTATTGTGGTGAACTTTAAATGAGAGCATAACAAATTAATCCAGAGGAGGCCCTAGGCATTTGTAATGTTAACAGCTGGAGCACTGCAACAAATATTTTTCCAATTAAAAAAGCTCTAGCTCATTAAGTGTGAGGGAAAGTTCATTTCAGATCTTCAAATGCGACAGGCTACTAACCGGTCAATTAACTTTTGAGTCATGTCTCATCCTCCAACCTGAATGTTAATATCATTCTATTAAGTGAACATTATACCTATCAGAGAACAAACAATCCATCTCATACCTAGTAATGTTTTAAATGAGCCCACTTATAGGCCACTGTTACATTACATTGCTACGTTCAGCACATGTACTGTCTGTGTTGCTGAGATTGAGATTTAATTTCTGTGCAACAACTAAAACAATTATTACGCTGCAATAGTGAGAGTTATGGTTGCAGATAGTCAAGACTATATTTCCTTTCACTTTCATATGAGTGTTGTGGTTTAACCCCAGCCAGCAACCAAGCATCACGCAGCCACTCGCTCACTCCTCCACTGGCAGGAATGGGGAGAGAATAGGAATGGTAAAAGCTAGAAAAGCCCATGGGTTGAGATAAAGACAGTTTAATAGGGAAAGCAAAAGTCACACACACAAGCAAAGCAAAACAAGGAATTAATTCACTGTTTCTCATGGGCAGGAGGTGTTCAGCCTTTTCCAGGAGCGCAGGTCCCCATCACGCATATTGATTCTTTGGGAAGACAAATGCCATCACTCCAAACATCTCCCTTTCCTTCTTCTTCCCCCCTCCCTTTTTATATCCTGAGCATGTCATATGCTATGGAACATCCCTTTGGTCAGTTTGGGTCACCTGTGTCTCCTCCCTGCCTCCCACGCAACCCCAACTTCCTTGCCAGCATGGCAGCACAAAAAGCAGAGAAGTCCTTGGCTGTGTGTAAGCTCTGCTCAGCAATAATGAAAACATCTCTGTATTATCAACCTTGTGTTCAGTGCAAATCCAAAACGTAGCCCATACTAGCCACTGTGAAGAATTAGCTTTGTCCCAGCCAAATTCAGCACAATGAGCAATTCTATAATTTTTCCACTTTTCTCCATCGCTTAATTCTTTATGTCCTGATATTGCAGTTGGTAAACATGTGGCCATTTATGTCAGGTTTTTTATGTTCTTATGGACATCTTAACATGCACAGAGTCCACATCTTTAAAAGAATGCGCTTGGCAAAAAAAAATGCAGGTTGAGATGCAGCTTGAAGTGCAGAATGCCTTTTACTCTGCTGAATCATATGCTTTACCGTAAGGAGCAGCATTAGAAATGGCTGCAAATTTTTCTACAAATTTCTCCTGAAAAAAAATAAAATTCTGAGAAGCAGAAATAGGGAGATGATAATTTGCTAAGAAGCTTTTAAATAGAAAGATACCATGTGTAGATCTTCATCTCAGATAAACCACTACAAAGTAGAGACTAATTCACTATTGACATGGAATAAAATTAAATTAAGTGACGTGACACTGTATCTAATTGTATGCTAGAGATCTACACAGCCAAGCTCAGGAGTTGAGCTTGTAGAGACAGTTTTCTGAACTCCCTAATTTCTCCTTAGTTATAAAACAATCATAGAATATCCTGAGTTGGAAGGGACCCACAAGGATCAAGTCCAACTCCTGAAACGAAGAAGGAATGTTAACTGAAGAGAGAAACTCCATAGATTTGAGGGAGGAAGATATTTGCACCAAGAAGGGAGTGTGCAGAGAAATGTTCAGATTCC
>NW_008681409.1:320-581 GCF_000695815.1 Acanthisitta chloris | reverse complement strand
CCCTGTGTGACACTGTGTGACCCTGTGTGACGCTGTGTGACGCTGTGTGACCCTGTGTGTCCCTGTGTGACACTGTGTGATCCTGTGTGACTCTGTGTGACCCTGTGTGACCCTGTGTGACACTGTGTGATGCTCTGTGACCCTGTGTGACGCTGTGTGTCCTCGTGTGACCCTGAGCCAGGCCGTGTGACACCCTGTAAAACTGTGGCACCATGTGATATCGTGCAAGGGGGTGTGACATTGTGTGACACCGTGTAAGGG
>NW_008681409.1:0-257 GCF_000695815.1 Acanthisitta chloris | reverse complement strand
GTAAGGGTGTGTGACACTATGTGACACCGTGTAAGGGTGTGTGACACTGTGTGACACTGTGTAAGGGTGTGTGACATTGTGTGACACCATGTAAGGGTGTGTGACACCATGTGACACCGGGTGACACTGTGTCCCATCGCCTGTACATTCGCCTGTCCCTCCTGCCCCACACACTCGTGGGCCACAGTGTCAGCCCCTGGGACCCCCAGAGACCCCCAGGACCCCCAGGACCCCCCTAGGGTCCCCAGACTCCTCTG
>NW_008681408.1:21482-28445 GCF_000695815.1 Acanthisitta chloris | reverse complement strand
GCTCTAGCGTTCCGAGGGAATAGCTGCCTGCCCCGCGTTATTTCTGCACTGTCATCACCCTGTTGTTCGATTTCAAGAACCAGACCAAAGTACTTGTGGCGATAACCTCTCGCTCGGGCGTAGCATTCTGCCTTTCAGCAATTCCTTGAGGAAGATGTTGCATATTGTGCATCGGTTGCAAGCGGTGGGTGACGCTGACTATTTCCGTATCCATCCTGACTCACTTTTAGCAGGGAAAGAAAAGTTAGCAGAGCTTTATTTATGGCGTAGTATGAACAGAACATATCTGTGTGTAGTGCTGGCTCTGAAAGAGACTTTGGAGCATAATGCACAAAAACGGTTTTCCACTACAGTACACTTAGGGAAAAGAAAGGAACAGCTCTTGAATATATAACCAACAGGTAAAAAATAGAGTTGCTTTTTATATAGAAATGTTTGAAACTTTTCAATGAGACTAGTGTAGATTTCATCATTCTGGATGTCCAGAAAGGGTATTTGAACACTTAGGAAGGTAGGAAACAGAACCTTGTGTTCCAGAGGTAGGGAAAAAACACCCTGAAGTGTGGTGGTCTGGGAGGTTTTGTTGTTGTTGTTGCCCTTGCTGTGGGCTGAGTGTTTTTGGAGACCTTAAACTGACCTAAAGGAGTAACTTTAGAATTGTAGGTGGCTGTTGGACAGGTCAGAAGCTCTCTCCACTTGGAAGAGGGCAGGAAGGCTTTGGGGGGCATTGGGCACTGCAGCCCCTCGAGGCCTGGGTCAGTTCTGGGCACCAGAGGATCAGAAGGATCTAAAGCTCCTAGAGAACATCCAAAGGAGGGACAGATGATGGGGAAAGTGTGTGAGAACAGCTGAGCTCAGCTGGTCTGTTCAGCCTGAGGAAGAGGAGACAGGTCAGACCCCATAGCAGCCTGCAGCCCCTCCTGAAGGGCAGTGCAGGGGCAGGCACCAGTCTCTGCTCTCTGGGACCAGTGGCAGGACCCAAGGAACGGCTCGGGCTGTGGCAGGGGAGGGTTAGGCTGGGTATCAGGCAAAGCTTCTTCCCCCAGAGCTGTTTGGGCACTGGAACAGCTCCCAGGGCAGTGTCACAGCCCCATACCTGACAGAACTCAAGAAGCTATATGCCAGTTTTTCTTATACAAACTATTCTGTCATTCTTTTAACCTGCTCCTAAGGAAGAAGATTGTCAGACTTTCTTAGTAAGGTTTTGCCAACAGTATTCATGCTTGATTTTTATTGCCTTTCTAAAGTTAGATGTATTTGTACTCAGGTAGAATCTGTCAAGGAAGCAAGCAAGCACTGACTGTGTTAGAAAAATCCAGACCTTCTTGGCAGCACATTCCTAACTGGCAGCACTAAGAAATATCAAAACTGTAGTCATTATTCCAAGATACAACTTTATTTGTCTGTGAGATTTCTGACTGGCTAGGTGGGTTGTGTTACTACTGCAGTTTTGATTAGTACTGGCAGTCTGCTGATGCTCAAAGTTTTTAGGCCATGTAGTTTGTTGAAAAATGTGTTCTGGGCATCTAGCTCAAGATTCAAAATGCATAGGGGGTAGGGGAGACAAGTATTTCTAAATCCAGATTCGGGTCCAGTTGGTGATGTATTTCTGTGCATGTTGCTGCCTCTAGTCGAGCTTCTGCCTGCTCAGTATATGTAAATTGTATGTTGGAGCACGCAGCCTTGAGTCAGGAGCTTTGGTGGTGTAGATTCTGAGTGTATCCATTCTGGAAGAGCATTGATCTCCATGGAGAGAATTAACCAGGAGTACATTTGAGCTGTCGTTTCAGTGCACTTCCAGGGGAGATGGTTAAATGGGATGTGGGAGGTGTATGTGTTTGGTCCACCCCTTTGAGTCCTCCTGGAATCCTGTACCTGGTTCTTGTATCCACAGTCCAAGGTCACAGCAGGGGAGTGGGGAGGCACAGGGTAGAACATGATCTGGCAGAAGGTTGTAAAGAGCAAAAGGACTTTTTGTTTGGCAGGGAATTTAAGGAGTGAGTTCTCAGTCCAGATGTACATACATGGAGACAGAAATCTAACAGTGAAGCCTGTTCAGCCTAGCAAAGGTATTGTCAGATGCAGCTAGTGAAGTGTCAAACCATACATGTCCATGCTAGAAAGTACTTATTTTTAACAGTGACAGTAATTAGTTACTGGAATGGCTTGCACAGAATGGTTAGGTTTCACCACTGCTTTTGAAAGATTAAATTTCACTGTAAATTAATTGAGTCCTATGTATGTTCTAAACTAAGATCACTTTTCATTGGCACACTGGACCAGGTGATGGAAAACTTAAGAGCAAGTTAGTAGGCTTCCTCAGAAATTCCATGGTGTTTGTAATTTGGACTAAAGGTTAGTGTGGGAGAGTGGTAATAAACAAATGCAGTCCTCACTGTACCTGAGCAATGCTGTCCTTGATATAGTGTCCTCGTAATCAGGTATGGAAAAGGTCTAGGACTTATGGACAAGGAAGGAAAAACTCTTGTTAGAAGAATGTAATGCAACAATAGAACTGGGTAAAGATACAAACACTCCTGTGGTTCATTAGCACTTCTGGGCTGGATGCACAAAGGTGACTGGTGCATTTGCTTTGAGTTCTCTTACCAAGAGTGTCAAAACTTTCACGACACACCTATGGGCTTGAAATGTGGGGGGATGTGACGCTACTGAATAGAGAGGAAACTTGAGTTTCAGCCTCTGTTCTGCTAAACATTGACACCTGTTTGTGTGAAAGAGAGAAAGCTGAAACCTTATTAGAATACAGGTCTGTCTGACACTTGTGGTGTTCACCTGAAGCTTGGGAAATGTGTCAGTGAAGATTCAAACTTGCTCAAAGCTTGTAGAAACTAATTTACTAGTTTAGCAGAGACAATTGCATAGGTGGGACACCAAAGTCTGTTAATGTTTAAGCTAGTGAGCCTAAAACTAGTTCTGTCTAGTTTTACTAGACATTCTGCTTTACTTTAAACTGTCTAGGTCACATTTGAAGTGCAATTTATTAAAGAAAACTGTTTCTTTTAGAAAGTGTCAAAATGCTAATTACAGGTGAGAATACAATGTGTTTTTGTTGACACCTGGATGAAACCAATCCTGGTAATATTCTGAAAGTGTGGAAAGAGTTATGACCTGTATTTTGGGACTCCTAGGGAGAGCAAACAGCTGCATTACTGTGTTGGCTTTTATTGGATTTATGTTGACATAAATATCCTTAAAGGTCTAATGTAATCGGCTTTTCTCGGTGATTTCAACATGAGGTGCTTAGCATACACTGAAGGGCATGGAGGCAGCACACTCTAAAGGAGGAGTGCTAAGGCATTTTCTATGGGAAGATGCTGAGGAAGTCGATTTTGTGCCTTTTTTCCCTGTGCATTTTTTGAATATGGTTACAATATTCCCTACTGATCGGTTTACCTTTTGGGTCTTGACCCCCTGGTGCTAGTCTGTACCATACCTGCACTGTAAGCTCAGTGTTCAAGGCCCACATCTTCCTGTTTGGAAAAATGCTAATTCATGCATGTTTTCTATGTTTGTCATCTGGGTAAGCAATTTTTGCATGGAATTTACATGCTGCAGTGAATCCTGTTGGCAGAATTTGGATTGCACACGGTTAGAATATAGCCAGAGTTCTCTAACTAGTGTTATTCACTAATGTAAAAAGAAACACATTCTATTACACCATGAATGGTAAGATTTTTTGTGTGCCTTCTTTTTTTTGTTATTTTTTCAAGGCACACTGCTGCCTGATAGGCTTCGCAGTGTGAGCTGTGACACTAGTGAGGTGGCATTCTGTTGTGTGTGACCTCTCCTTAGGAGGAAGTTGAAAGAGAAGGTCTGACATAGCTTGTTCTCTTCGTGGTTTTGTTGGAAGCCTGTTTAGTATATATAAATCTACTCAGGGAAGAGTAATTTCAGGTACTGTAGCCCCTTAAAAAAAAGGTTGTGGCATTTTGTGTGAGGAGTGAAGTAGCTGCTGCCTGAGGTTTCAGTTAGAGCTTTTAGTGTCTTTGCTCCTGGGACCCACCTCTCTCTCTGGGAGTGGAGCTGGTGGCCAGCATTGCTTCAGGAGCTGATGTGAGCAAACACTGTAGTGCGAAAAATTACCATAATCTCCTTGAGGAAGGTTCTTTTCAGAGATTTATTTCTCTTTGCTGGGAGGACTTCTAGTTTTGTAAGCCAATGTGTTTCTTAGTTCAGTTCAGCTGATGACCAAGCACTGTCCTTTTTTCTTTAAAACAGTATTTCTTTTGATCAGTTTTACCTCTTTTCAACTTCACTGGTTTCTGTTCTTGTATGAAATAATGCTTTCAGCTTATAATTCATACAGTTGTCAGCTGAGTTCATTTTTTCAGGTTGTATCTGTAGGTTGTTCATTCTTGAAGTGTTTTGCTCATGTGAATATATGAAATATTAAAGCTATACCATTTTATGCTGGTTTTGGTGCACAGTCTTGCTTCTGTGACACCATGAGTTTATATCAGAATAAATTGTGGTGTCAAGCACTGTCTGCTCTGAGCATAGGTTAGCTGTCAGCACGTTTTAATGTGCCAGTGACTTCTTGGACAGTTAATTTCATAGAAATTATACACCACTTCACTTCAAAAACAGCAGTGTCTGTGAGTGTGCAAAGCATTTAGCTTGTAACCACAGAAATGTGTTCAGGGCTCCTGTAGTTCAGGCTGGAGTCTTTCTGCATTCTGCCAACTCTGGCCAGACAAGTGCAGTTACTCAGAAACTAACCTCCTGCATCTGAAAATACATCCATCTTTTTTCCAGTGGAACATTTTGGGAACTTTAGATGCTGTTAAGTAGAGACAGTTGTCAGGTATCACAGTTCAGTAATCAAACCTTTGCATATAAGCATTAATGTTCAAATGCAAAGGATTGGGTCAGTAGAATTTTTTTACCTGTGGAACAGCAAGTGTCAAGAGACATGTGGTTTTGAGGGAGGATGATGCAAATGTAGCTAGGATCGTTGGTTATGGTGCATTTTTGTGTATCTCCTGTAGCTATCTGTAGGATATCTGTTGCACCAAAACCTTAGGTCCTAAAGAATTAATGCTGTCAGTGATCCACTTGGGAGCAGAAAGGAGCAGGGGATCTCTCTTACCAATCTTCCTCAGAGCTCTGGTCAGCACAAGGTATGTCAGTACTGCACTGGTCACAGAGATTCACACATAGATTCTAGTATGGGAAATAGCAATTCTGCTTCCTTATCTCTTGGTCAGGAATATTGGCTGTGCAGGTGAATTTCCTGAGCTGTTCTGCATTTCACAAAACACTGCAGTGTGTTCAGTAAACTGAGTCTTAGTTTGATCTATTACTCCATTGTCTGCATGAGGTAGGTAGGAACTGCACCTTCAGTAGAGCTGTTTTTGGAAGGTGCAGACACAACCCTTGCTTGGTGCACAGCAGTGCTCAGCAGCCTGGGAGTATCTGTACATGGGACTTAAGACAAAACTAAGTGTTTTGAGAACAAAGTGTTAGTGTTAAATAGAAGTAGCTTTGTCTGCCTTTCATTTAACAAAAAGAAAAAGGTAAAACTGGTATTTGAACCTCACTAGAGTGTAGCCTTTGTTCTCATACATCAGGTTTTCAAACAAAATTTCCTTGTTTAAAGTGCAATTTTCAACCCTCACTTTCAGTGCTCCCACCACTTAGATCTTTCATGCTAACAGTGTTGATAATCTTTGAGAAGGGGTTGGGGGGATTGATCAGGTAAGAGAAGGTGTGTAGTACATGATCTGTGTGATCAGTCTGATGCCATTACAGCTACACTGTGGAATTCCTTGCAATGCCTTTAATAAATCTGGCTTTAAGATCTGCTATTCAGATGCCAGGCTGAATATTAGCTTGCAGTTCTCACTTGGACATTCAAGTCATTGTGGGTTTTTTGGCTTGTTTGTTTGGGGGGTTTTGGTGCTTTGGGTTTTTTTGGTTGGTTTTTTTTTTGTTTGTTTGTTTGTTTTTCTAATCTAGGATGAAACAGGTGCCTATTTAATAGACAGAGACCCAACCTACTTTGGGCCAGTGCTGAACTATCTCAGACATGGGAAACTGGTTATTAACAAGGACCTAGCTGAGGAAGGTAAGACATTCCTGAATCTCCTGTTTGCTTGTCACTTGCTTATTATTTTCAGTGCTTTTGAGTCACCAAAACCAAATTAGAAGTAGATGGTAAATCTTAATCAGTGCAGCATTTCGATCTGTTTGAAGCAAAGCCAACAGGTATTGTGCAGTTATAGAATATGCTGTTGAGTGCTTTGTGTGATTCCTGACTTCACAACCCCTGTCCCCAGTTAGAACATAAGAACAGGCTGCCCAGGGAGGCTGTGGCTGCCCCAGCCCTGGTGGTGTTCAAGGCCAACCTGATCTAGTGAGGAGGTGTCCTTGCCCATGGCAGGGGGTTGGGACTAGATGATCTGTAAAGTCCATTCCAACCCCTAAATTCTATGATTCTATGATTCTATTCAAATAAGAGGGGAGATGCCTTTTATTGTACAGTCTTGCATCTTTCCTGTATGACTGTGTGAAATGTTTGGGTTTGGTCCTCTTCAAACAAAAGAATGCTGCCTGGGACACAAGTGTTAGAAGAGGTAAAGCAAAGTAAGAGTGAAGTTCTGGGATGTTCAAATGTATGGAATATGCTCTTGAAGACTAAATTTTGCCCCCAGCTTCTCCCTCCCTGTCCCCAGTTTGTATCAATTTTACCCGAACAGACGATGATGGTTTTAAAACTTGCAGTACTCAAACTGTACAGAGAAGGTGCTGAAGAAATTTATCAGAGAGAAATACATTCTAGCAATGCTAGTAGGAAGTAGTCTGAAATATGATTGCCATGTGCACCGTGCAGCACAGTGTGTGTGGAGAGCAGGTGAGCCGTGAGCTGTGAGTGGAAGCAATATGTATAGTTAAGCTTTGTTTCAGAGTCTGAGATCTCAAATGACTGGGAGAAGTTTTCTG